>NW_027621662.1:0-3000 GCF_964198595.1 Lampetra fluviatilis | reverse complement strand
GTGTGTCTGTGTGTGTGTGTAGGTGGGGCCGCCGCCCCGTGCTGTTGGCCAGTGCCGCCCTGGTGGTGGTGGCGGGCGGTGCGGCCGCCCTGGCCGTGAGCCCCGCCATGTTCTCGGCCTTGCGCTTCCTCGAGGGGGCCGCCCTCTCGGGGGTCTTCCTCGCCCTCTACGTCCTCCGTGAGCAACCCGACACAACCGACACAACCGACACAACCGCCACAACCGCCACAACCGCAACCGCCGAAACCGCCACAACCACCGCAACCACGTCCGCAACAACGGCAGCTGCCACAACCGCCATCATCGCCATGTCTACCACCACACAACCACCACCACAACTAACACCACCACCAACACAATCACCGAAAGCACCACCGCCACCACTACCGCCACCACAACCACCACCGCCACCACCACTGCCACCACAACCACCACGACCACCACGACCAGTACCCCCACCACCACAACCACCACAACTAACACCACCGCTAAAACAAACAACGCAACCGCCGAAACCACAACCGCAACCACCGAAACCGCCACAACCACCGCAACCACGTCCGCAACAACGGCAGCTGCCACAACCGCCATCATCGCCACGTCTACCACCACACAACCACCACCACAACTAACACCACCACCAACACAATCACCGTAAGCACCACCGCCACCACTACCGTCACCACAACCACCACCGCCACCACCACGGCCACCACAACCACCACGACCACCACGACCAGTACCCCCAGCACCACAACCACCGCCACCATCACCACAACCATCATGGTGGATGATCTGCTGCTACTGCTGAACCTAGTGATGGTGGTGATGGTGGTGATGGTGATAGTAAATGTGGTGATGGTAGTGATGGTGGTGGTAGTGATGGTGGTGTTAGTGATGGTGGCGGTAGTGATGGTGGCGGTAGTGATGGTGATGGTAGTGATGGTGGTGATGGTGGTGGTAGTGGTGATGGTAGTGATGGTGGCGGTAGTGATGGTGGCAGTAGTGATGGTGATGGTAGTGATGGTGGTCATGGTGGTGGTAGTGGTGATGGTAGTGATGGTGGTGTTAGTGATGGTGGCGGTAGTGATGGTGGTGTTAGTGATGGTGGCGGTAGTGATGGTGATGGTAGTGATGGTGGTGATGGTGGTGGTAGTGGTGATGGTAGTGATGGTGGTGGTCATGGTGGTGGTAGTGGTGATGGTAGTGATGGTGGTGTTAGTGATGGTGGCGGTAGTGATGGTGGTGTTAGTGATGGTGGCGGTAGTGATGGTGATGGTAGTGATGGTGGTGATGGTGGTGGTAGTGGTGATGGTAGTGATGGTGGCGGTAGTGATGGTGACGGTAGTGATGGTGATGGTAGTGATGGTAGTGATGGTGGTGATGGTGGTGGTGATGGTAGTGGTAGTGATGATAGTGATGGTGGTGGTAGTGATGGTAGTAATGGTGGTGGTGGTATTGATGGTAGTGATGGTGGCGTTAGTAACGGTAGTAACAGTGGTAACGGTAGTAACGGTAGTAACGGTGGTGACGATAGTAACGGTAGTAACGGTGGTGACGATAGTAACGGTAGTAACGGTGGTGACGATAGTAACGGTAGTAACGGTAGTAACAGTGGTAACGGTAGTAACGGTAGTAACGGTGGTGACGATAGTAACGGTAGTAACGGTAGTAACAGTGGTAACGGTAGTAACGGTAGTAACGGTGGTGACGGTGGTGACGGTGGTGACGGTGGTGACGGTGGTGACGGTGGTGACGGTGGTAACGGTAGTAACGGTAGTAACGGTGGTGACGATAGTAACGGTAGTAACGGTGGTGACGATAGTAACGGTAGTAACGGTGGTGACGATAGTAACGGTAGTAACGGTAGTAACAGTGGTAACGGTAGTAACGGTAGTAACGGTGGTGACGATAGTAACGGTAGTAACGGTAGTAACAGTGGTAACGGTAGTAACGGTAGTAACGGTGGTGACGGTGGTGACGGTGGTGACGGTGGTGACGGTGGTGACGGTGGTGACGGTGGTAACGGTAGTAACGGTAGTAACGGTGGTGACGATAGTAACGGTAGTAACGGTGGTGACGATAGTAACGGTAGTAACGGTGGTGACGATAGTAACGGTAGTAACGGTAGTAACAGTGGTAACGGTAGTAACGGTAGTAACGGTGGTGACGATAGTAACGGTAGTAACGGTAGTAACAGTGGTAACGGTAGTAACGGTAGTAACGGTGGTGACGGTGGTGACGGTGGTGACGGTGGTGACGGTGGTGACGGTGGTAACGGTGGTGACGGTAGTAACGGTGGTGACGGTAGTAACGGTGGTGACGGTGGTAACGATAGTAACGTTAGTAACGGCGGTAACGGTGGTGACGGTGGTGACGGTAGTAACGGTCGTAACGGTAGTAACGGTGGTAACGGTGGTAATGGTAGTAACGGTAGTAACGGTAGTAACAGTGGTAACGTTAGTAACGGTAGTAACGGTGGTGACGGTAGTAACGGTGGTGACGATAGTAACGGTAGTAACAGTGGTAACGGTAGTAACGGTAGTAACGGTGGTGACGATAGTAACGGTAGTAACGGTGGTGACGGTAGTAACGGTAGTAACGGTGGTGACGATAGTAACGGTAGTAACGGTAGTAACAGTGGTAACGTTAGTAACGGTAGTAACGGTGGTGACGGTAGTAACGGTGGTGACGATAGTAACGGTAGTAACGGTAGTAACGGTGGTGACGATAGTAACGGTAGTAACGGTGGTGACGGTAGTAACGGTAGTAACAGTGGTAACGGTAGTAACGGTAGTAACGGTGGTGACGATAGTAACGGTAGTAACAGTGGTAACGGTAGTAACGGTAGTAACGGTGGTGACGGTAGTAACGGTAGTAACAGTGGTAACGGTAGTAACGGTAGTAACGGTGGTGACGGTAGTAACGGTAGTAACGGTAGTAACAGTGGTAACGGTAGTAACGGTGGTGACGGTGGTGACGGTGGTGACGGTGGTGACG
>NW_027621661.1:0-18398 GCF_964198595.1 Lampetra fluviatilis | reverse complement strand
ACAACAACAACAACACTGTCAACAACAACAACAACACCGCCAACGTGGTCGGGCAGGCGCACGAGTTCGCAGACCTTCACCGCCAACGCAAACATGCGGCGCGCCACCAGCCTGCAAACAACAACAACAACAACAACGTCAACAACAACAACAACACCGCCAACGTGGTCGGGCAGGCGCACGAGTTCGCAGACCTTCACCGCCAACGCAAACATGCGGCGCGCCACCAGCCTGCAAACAACAACAACAACAACAACGTCGTCAACAACAACAACAACACCGCCAACGTGCGTCGGGCAGGCGCACGAGTTCGCAGACCTTCACCGCCAACGCAAACATGCGGCGCGCCACCAGCCTGCAAACAACAACAACAACAACGTCAACAACAACAACAACACCGCCAACGTGGTCGGGCAGGCGCACGAGTTCGCAGACCTTCACCGCCAACGCAAACATGCGGCGCGCCACCAGCCTGCAAACAACAACAACAACAACAACGTCAACAACAACAACAACACCGCCAACGTGCGTCGGGCAGGCGCACGAGTTCGCAGACCTTCACCGCCAACGCAAACATGCGGCGCGCCACCAGCCTGCAAACAACAACAACAACAACAACGTCAACAACAACAACAACACCGCCAACGTGCGTCGGGCAGGCGCACGAGTTCGCAGACCTTCACCGCCAACGCAAACATGCGGCGCGCCACCAGCCTGCAAACAACAACAACAACAACAACGTCAACAACAACAACAACAACACTGTCATCAACAACAACAACAACAACAACGCAAACATGCAGCGTGCCACCAGCCTGTCAACAACAACAACAACACTGTCAACAACAACAACACTGTCAACAACAACACTGTCATCAACAACAACAACAACACTGTCATCAACAACAACAACAACACCGCCAACGTGGTCGGGCAGGCGCACAAGTTCGCAGACCTTCACCGCCAACGCAAACATGCGGCGTGCCACCAGCCTGCAAACAACAACAACAACAACGTCAACAACACAACAACAACAACAACAACAACACTGTCATCAACAACAACAACAACAACAACAACGCAAACATGCGGCGTGCCACCAGCCTGTCAACAACAACAACAACAACGTCAACAACACAACAACAACAACACTGTCATCATCAACAACAACAACAACAACGCAAACATACGGCGTGCCACCAGCCTGCAAACAACAACAACAACACAACAACACAACAACAACACTGTCATCAACAACAACAACGCAAACATACGGCGTGCCACCAGCCTGTAAACAACAACAACAACAACGTCAACAACAACAACAACACTGTCAACAACAACAACAACAACGCAAACATGCGGCGTGCCACCAGCCTGTCAACAACAACAACAACAACGTCAACAACAACAACAACACTGTCAACAACAACAACAACAACACCAACGTGGTCGGGCAGGCGCACGAGTTCGCAGACCTTCACCGCCAACGCAAACATGCGGCGTGCCACCAGCCTGCAAACAACAACAACAACAACAACACTGTCAACAACAACAACAACACCACCGTCAACACAACCAACTACAACAACAACAACGCAAACATGCGGCGTGCCACCAGCCTGTCAACATCAACAACAACAACAACACCGTCACCAACAACACCGTCACCAACAACGTCAACAACACCAACACCACCAACAACAACACGTGGTGGTGGCGATGGTGGTGATGGTGGTGGTTGTGATGGTGGTGGTGATGGTGGTGGTGGTGATGGTGGTAACAGTGGTGGTGATGGTGGTAGTGGTGGTGATGATGATGGTGATGGTGGTAGTGGTGGTGATGATGATGGTTGTGATGGTGGTGATGGTGGTGGTAACAGTGGTGGTGATGGTGGTAGTGGTGGTGATGATGATGGTTGTGATGGTGGTGATGGTGGTGGTAACAGTGGTGGTGATGGTGGTGATGGTGGTGATGGTGGTGGTGATGGTGGTAGTGGTGGTGATGATGATGGTGATGGTGGTAGTGGTGGTGATGATGATGGTTGTGATGGTGGTGATGGTGGTGGTAACAGTGGTGGTGATGGTGGTGATGGTGGTGATGGTGGTGGTGATGGTGGTAGTGGTGGTGATGATGATGGTTGTGATGGTGGTGGTAACAGTGGTGGTGATGGTGGTAGTGGTGGTGATGATGATGGTTGTGATGGTGGTGGTGGTGATGGTGGTGATGGTGGTGGTGATGGTGATGGTGGTGATGGTGATGGTGATGGTGGTGATGGTGGTGATGGTGGTGATGGGGGTGATGATGGTGGTGATGGTGGTGATGGTGGTGATGGTGGTGATGGTGGTGATGGTGGTGATGATGGTGGTGATGGTGGTGATGGTGGTGGTGATGGTGGTGATGGTGGTGGTGATGGTGGTGATGGTGGTGATGGTGGTGGTGATAACAGTGGTGGTGATGGTGGTGATGGTGGTGGTGATGGTGGTGATGGTGGTGGTGATGGTGGTGATGGTGGTGGTGATGGTGGTGATGGTGGTGATGGTGGTGGTGATGGTGGTGATGGTGGTGATGGTGGTGGTGATGGTGGTGATGGTGGTGATGGTGGTAACAGTGGTGGTGATGGTGGTGATGGTGGTGGTGATGGTGGTGATGGTGATAACAGTGGTGGTGATAGTGGTGATGGTGGTGGTGGTGATGGTGGTGATGGTGATGATGGTGGTGATGGTGATGATGGTGGTGATGGTGATGATGGTGGTGATGGTAGTGGTGATAACAGTGGTGGTGATGGTGGTGGTGGTGATGGTGATGGTGGTGATGGTGGTGATGATGATGGTTGTGATGGTGGTGGTGGTGATGATGATGATGGTTGTGATGGTGGTGGTGATGGTGGTAGTGGTGGTGATGATGGTGGTGGTGGTGATGATGGTGATGGTAGTGGTGGTGATGATGGTGATGGTGGTGATGATGGTAGTGGTGGTGATGATGGTGGTGGTGGTGATGGTGGTGATGGTGGTGATGGTGGTGATGGTGGTGATGGTGGTGGTGGTGGTGATGGTGGTGATGATGGTAGTGGTGGTGATGATGGTGGTGGTGGTGGTGATGGTGATGGTGGTGATGGTGGTGGTGGTGGTGATGATGGTAGTGGTGGTGATGGTGGTGATGATGGTAGTGGTGGTGATGATGGTGGTGGTGGTGATGGTGGTGATGGTGGTGATGGTGGTGATGGTGATGGTGGTGATGGTAGTGATAATGGTGGTGGTGATGGTGATGGTGGTGATAATGGTGGTGGTGATGGTGATGGTGGTGATAATGGTGGTGGTGATGGTAGTGGTGATGGTGATGGTGATGGTAGTGATAATGGTGGTGGTGATGGTAGTGATAATGGTGGTGGTAGTGGTGATGGTGGTGATGGTGGTGATGGTGGTGGTAGTGGTGGTGGTGATGGTGGTGGTGATGGTGGTGATGGTGGTGATGGTGGTGATGGTGGTGGTGATGGTGGTAGTGATGGTGGTAGTGATGGTGGTGATGATGGTGGTGATGGTGGTGATGGTGGTGATGGTGGTGATGGTGGTGGTGATGGTGGTAGTGATGGTGGTAGTGATGGTGGTGATGATGGTGGTGATGGTGGTGATGGTGGTGATGGTGGTGATGGTGGTGATGGTGGTGATGGTGGTGGTGATGGTGGTAGTGATGGTGGTAGTGATGGTGGTGATGATGGTGGTGATGGTGGTGATGTTTACCTGTCTATCAGGACGGGTATAGTGAGGTGCTCCAATCTGAGGTGACGTTAAGGACTTCAACAAAAAGACCATCATCACCATCATCACCATCACCATCATCATCACCATCATCATCACCATCATCATCACCATCATCACCATCATCACTATCACCATCATCACCATCACCATCATCACCATCATCATCACCACCATCACCACCATCACCACCATCACCACCATCACCATCATCACCATCATCCCACAAAACATCAACACCATCACCATCACAATCACCATCATCATCACCATCACCATCATCATCACCATCATCATCACCATCATCATCACCATCATCACCATCATCACTATCACCATCATCACCATCACCATCATCACCATCATCATCACCACCATCACCACCATCACCACCATCACCACCATCACCATCATCACCATCATCCCACAAAACATCAACACCATCACCATCACAATCACCATCATCATCACCATCACCATCATCACTATCACCATCATCACTATCATCCCACAAAACATCAACACCATCACCATCACAATCACCATCACCATCATCATCACCATCACCATCATCACTATCACCACCATCATCATCATCACTATCACCACCATCACCACCATCACCACAATCACCACCATCATCACCATCATCCCACAAAACATCAACACCATCACCATCACAATCACCACCATCACCACCATCACTACCATCATCATCACCATCACCATCATCACCACCATCACTACCACCATCACCACCATCATCACTATCACTACCACCACCATCACCACCATCACTACCACCATCACCATCACCACCACCACCACTACCACCATCACCATCACCACCACCACCATCACTACCACCATCATCATCATCATCACCATCACCACCATCATCACCATCACCACCACCATCACCACCATCACCACCACCACCATCATCACCAGGTGCTGTGTGTATCTCAGGATGCTGTGTGTATCTCAGGGTGCTGTGTGTATCTCAGGATGCTGTGTGTATCTCAGGATGCTGTGTGTATCTCAGGATGCTGTGTGTATCTCAGGATGCTGTGTGTATCTCAGGATGCTGTGTGTATCTCAGGGTGCTGTGTGTATCTCAGGATGCTGTGTGTAACTCAGGATGCTGTGTGTATCTCAGGATGCTGTGTGTATCTCAGGGTGCTGTGTGTATCTCAGGATGCTGTGTGTAACTCAGGATGCTGTGTGTATCTCAGGATGCTGTGTGTATCTCAGGGTGCTGTGTGTATCTCAGGATGATGTGTGTAACTCAGGATGCTGTGTGTAACTCAGGATGCTGTGTGTATCTCAGGGTGCTGTGTGTATCTCAGGATGCTGTGTGTAACTCAGGATGCTGTGTGTAACTCAGGATGCTGTGTGTATCTCAGGATGCTGTGTGTATCTCAGGATGCTGTGTGTATCTCAGGATGCTGTGTGTATCTCAGGGTGCTGTGTGTATCTCAGGGTGCTGTGTGTAACTCAGGATGCTGTGTGTATCTCAGGATGCTGTGTGTATCTCAGGATGCTGTGTGTATCTCAGGGTGCTGTGTGTATCTCAGGATGCTGTGTGTATCTCAGGATGCTGTGTGTAACTCAGGATGCTGTGTGTAACTCAGGGTGCTGTGTGTATCTCAGGGTGCTGTGTGTAACTCAGGATGCTGTGTGTATCTCAGGATGCTGTGTGTATCTCAGGATGCTGTGTGTATCTCAGGATGCTGTGTGTATCTCAGGGTGCTGTGTGTATCTCAGGATGCTGTGTGTATCTCAGGATGCTGTGTGTATCTCAGGATGCTGTGTGTAACTCAGGATGCTGTGTGTATCTCAGGGTGCTGTGTGTATCTCAGGGTGCTGTGTGTAACTCAGGATGCTGTGTGTATCTCAGGATGCTGTGTGTATCTCAGGATGCTGTGTGTATCTCAGGGTGCTGTGTGTATCTCAGGATGCTGTGTGTAACTCAGGATGCTGTGTGTATCTCAGGATGCTGTGTGTATCTCAGGATGCTGTGTGTATCTCAGGGTGCTGTGTGTATCTCAGGATGCTGTGTGTATCTCAGGGTGCTGTGTGTATCTCAGGGTGCTGTGTGTATCTCAGGGTGCTGTGTGTAACTCAGGATGCTGTGTGTATCTCAGGGTGCTGTGTGTATCTCAGGATGCTGTGTGTATCTCAGGATGCTGTGTGTATCTCAGGATGCTGTGTGTATCTCAGGATGCTGTGTGTATCTCAGGATGCTGTGTGTATCTCAGGATGCTGTGTGTATCTCAGGATGCTGTGTGTAACTCAGGGTGCTGTGTGTATCTCAGGATGCTGTGTGTATCTCAGGATGCTGTGTGTATCTCAGGGTGCTGTGTGTATCTCAGGATGCTGTGTGTATCTCAGGATGCTGTGTGTATCTCAGGGTGCTGTGTGTATCTCAGGATGCTGTGTGTATCTCAGGATGCTGTGTGTATCTCAGGATGCTGTGTGTAACTCAGGATGCTGTGTGTATCTCAGGGTGCTGTGTGTATCTCAGGATGCTGTGTGTATCTCAGGATGCTGTGTGTAACTCAGGATGCTGTGTGTATCTCAGGGTGCTGTGTGTATCTCAGGGTGCTGTGTGTAACTCAGGATGCTGTGTGTATCTCAGGATGCTGTGTGTATCTCAGGATGCTGTGTGTATCTCAGGATGCTGTGTGTAACTCAGGGTGCTGTGTGTATCTCAGGATGCTGTGTGTATCTCAGGATGCTGTGTGTATCTCAGGGTGCTGTGTGTATCTCAGGATGCTGTGTGTATCTCAGGATGCTGTGTGTATCTCAGGATGCTGTGTGTATCTCAGGATGCTGTGTGTATCTCAGGATGCTGTGTGTATCTCAGGGTGCTGTGTGTAACTCAGGGATGCTGTGTGTATCTCAGGGTGCTGTGTGTATCTCAGGATGCTGTGTGTAACTCAGGATGCTGTGTGTATCTCAGGATGCTGTGTGTATCTCAGGATGCTGTGTGTAACTCAGGATGCTGTGTGTATCTCAGGATGCTGTGTGTATCTCAGGATGCTGTGTGTATCTCAGGGTGCTGTGTGTAACTCAGGATGCTGTGTGTATCTCAGGATGCTGTGTGTATCTCAGGATGCTGTGTGTATCTCAGGATGCTGTGTGTAACTCAGGGTGCTGTGTGTATCTCAGGATGCTGTGTGTATCTCAGGATGCTGTGTGTATCTCAGGGTGCTGTGTGTATCTCAGGATGCTGTGTGTATCTCAGGATGCTGTGTGTATCTCAGGATGCTGTGTGTATCTCAGGATGCTGTGTGTATCTCAGGATGCTGTGTGTATCTCAGGATGCTGTGTGTAACTCAGGATGCTGTGTGTATCTCAGGGTGCTGTGTGTATCTCAGGGTGCTGTGTGTATCTCAGGATGCTGTGTGTATCTCAGGATGCTGTGTGTATCTCAGGATGCTGTGTGTATATCAGGATGCTGTGTGTATCTCAGGATGCTGTGTGTATCTCAGGATGCTGTGTGTATCTCAGGGTGCTGTGTGTATCTCAGGGTGCTGTGTGTATCTCAGGATGCTGTGTGTAACTCAGGATGCTGTGTGTAACTCAGGATGCTGTGTGTAACTCAGGATGCTGTGTGTATCTCAGGATGCTGTGTGTATCTCAGGGTGCTGTGTGTATCTCAGGATGCTGTGTGTATCTCAGGATGCTGTGTGTATCTCAGGATGCTGTGTGTATCTCAGGATGCTGTGTGTATCTCAGGATGCTGTGTGTATCTCAGGATGCTGTGTGCATCTCAGGATGCTGTGTGTATCTCAGGATGCTGTGTGTATCTCAGGATGCTGTGTGTAACTCAGGGTGCTGTGTGTATCTCAGGATGCTGTGTGTAACTCAGGATGCTGTGTGTAACTCAGGATGCTGTGTGTATCTCAGGATGCTGTGTGTATCTCAGGATGCTGTGTGTAACTCAGGATGCTGTGTGTATCTCAGGATGCTGTGTGTATCTCAGGATGAAGTGTGTATCTCAGGATGCTGTGTGTATCTCAGGATGCTGTGTGTATCTCAGGATGCTGTGTGTAACTCAGGATGCTGTGTGTATCTCAGGATGCTGTGTGTATCTCAGGATGAAGTGTGTATCTCAGGATGCTGTGTGTATCTCAGGATGCTGTGTGTATCTCAGGATGCTGTGTGTAACTCAGGATGCTGTGTGTATCTCAGGATGCTGTGTGTAACTCAGGATGCTGTGTGTATCTCAGGATGCTGTGTGTATCTCAGGATGCTGTGTGTATCTCAGGATGCTGTGTGTATCTCAGGATGCTGTGTGTATCTCAGGATGCTGTGTGTAACTCAGGATGCTGTGTGTATCTCAGGATGCTGTGTGTATCTCAGGATGCTGTGTGTATCTCAGGATGCTGTGTGTATCTCAGGATGCTGTGTGTATCTCAGGATGCTGTGTGTATCTCAGGATGCTGTGTGTATCTCAGGATGCTGTGTGTATCTCAGGATGCTGTGTGTATCTCAGGATGCTGTGTGTATCTCAGGATGCTGTGTGTACTCAGGGTGCTGTGTGTAACTCAGGGTGCTGTGTGTATCTCAGGGTGCTGTGTGTATCTCAGGATGCTGTGTGTATCTCAGGATGCTGTGTGTATCTCAGGGTGCTGTGTGTATCTCAGGATGCTGTGTGTATCTCAGGATGCTGTGTGTATCTCAGGATGCTGTGTGTATCTCAGGATGCTGTGTGTAACTCAGGGTGCTGTGTGTATCTCAGGATGCTGTGTGTATCTCAGGATGCTGTGTGTATCTCAGGATGCTGTGTGTATCTCAGGATGCTGTGTGTATCTCAGGATGCTGTGTGTATCTCAGGATGCTGTGTGTATCTCAGGATGCTGTGTGTATCTCAGGATGCTGTGTGTATCTCAGGATGCTGTGTGTATCTCAGGATGCTGTGTGTATCTCAGGATGCTGTGTGTATCTCAGGATGCTGTGTGTATCTCAGGATGCTGTGTGTAACTCAGGGTGCTGTGTGTAACTCAGGGTGCTGTGTGTATCTCAGGATGCTGTGTGTATCTCAGGATGCTGTGTGTAACTCAGGATGCTGTGTGTATCTCAGGATGCTGTGTGTATCTCAGGATGCTGTGTGTAACTCAGGATGCTGTGTGTATCTCAGGATGCTGTGGTATCGATGCTGTGTGTATCTCAGGATGCTGTGTGTATCTCAGGATGCTGTGTGTATCTCAGGATGCTGTGTGTATCTCAGGATGCTGTGTGTATCTCAGGATGCTGTGTGTATCTCAGGATGCTGTGTGTATCTCAGGATGCTGTGTGTATCTCAGGGTGCTGTGTGTATCTCAGGATGCTGTGTGTATCTCAGGATGCTGTGTGTAACTCAGGATGCTGTGTGTATCTCAGGATGCTGTGTGTATCTCAGGGTGCTGTGTGTATCTCAGGATGCTGTGTGTATCTCAGGATGCTGTGTGTATCTCAGGATGCTGTGTGTATCTCAGGATGCTGTGTGTATCTCAGGATGCTGTGTGTAACTCAGGATGCTGTGTGTATCTCAGGATGCTGTGTGTATCTCAGGGTGCTGTGTGTATCTCAGGTGCTGTGTGTATCTCAGGATGCTGTGTGTATCTCAGGATGCTGTGTGTATCTCAGGGTGCTGTGTGTATCTCAGGATGCTGTGTGTATCTCAGGATGCTGTGTGTATCTCAGGGTGCTGTGTGTATCTCAGGGTGCTGTGTGTAACTCAGGATGCTGTGTGTAACTCAGGGTGCTGTGTGTATCTCAGGATGCTGTGTGTATCTCAGGATGCTGTGTGTATCTCAGGATGCTGTGTGTATCTCAGGATGCTGTGTGTATCTCAGGGTGCTGTGTGTATCTCAGGATGCTGTGTGTATCTCAGGATGCTGTGTGTATCTCAGGATGCTGTGTGTATCTCAGGATGCTGTGTGTATCTCAGGATGCTGTGTGTATCTCAGGATGCTGTGTGTATCTCAGGGATGCTGTGTGTATCTCAGGGTGCTGTGTGTATCTCAGGATGCTGTGTGTATCTCAGGGTGCTGTGTGTATCTCAGGATGCTGTGTGTATCTCAGGATGCTGTGTGTAACTCAGGATGCTGTGTGTATCTCAGGATGCTGTGTGTATCTCAGGGTGCTGTGTGTATCTCAGGATGCTGTGTGTATCTCAGGATGCTGTGTGTATCTCAGGATGCTGTGTGTATCTCAGGATGCTGTGTGTATCTCAGGATGCTGTGTGTATCTCAGGATGCTGTGTGTATCTCAGGATGCTGTGTGTATCTCAGGATGCTGTGTGTATCTCAGGATGCTGTGTGTATCTCAGGTGCTGTGTGTATCTCAGGGTGCTGTGTGTAACTCAGGATGCTGTGTGTAACTCAGGGTGCTGTGTGTATCTCAGGATGCTGTGTGTATCTCAGGATGCTGTGTGTATCTCAGGATGCTGTGTGTATCTCAGGATGCTGTGTGTATCTCAGGGTGCTGTGTGTATCTCAGGATGCTGTGTGTATCTCAGGATGCTGTGTGTATCTCAGGATGCTGTGTGTATCTCAGGATGCTGTGTGTATCTCAGGATGCTGTGTGTATCTCAGGGTGCTGTGTGTATCTCAGGGTGCTGTGTATCTCAGGGTGCTGTGTGTATCTCAGGATGCTGTGTGTATCTCAGGGTGCTGTGTGTATCTCAGGATGCTGTGTGTAACTCAGGATGCTGTGTGTATCTCAGGATGCTGTGTGTAACTCAGGATGCTGTGTGTATCTCAGGATGCTGTGTGTATCTCAGGATGCTGTGTGTATCTCAGGATGCTGTGTGTATCTCAGGATGCTGTGTGTATCTCAGGGTGCTGTGTGTATCTCAGGGTGCTGTGTGTATCTCAGGGTGCTGTGTGTATCTCAGGATGCTGTGTGTATCTCAGGATGCTGTGTGTATCTCAGGATGCTGTGTGTAACTCAGGATGCTGTGTGTAACTCAGGGTGCTGTGTGCAACTCAGGGTGCTGTGTGTATCTCAGGGTGCTGTGTGTATCTCAGGATGCTGTGTGTATCTCAGGATGCTGTGTGTATCTCAGGGTGCTGTGTGTATCTCAGGATGCTGTGTGTATCTCAGGATGCTGTGTGTATCTCAGGATGCTGTGTGTAACTCAGGATGCTGTGTGTAACTCAGGGTGCTGTGTGCAACTCAGGGTGCTGTGTGTATCTCAGGGTGCTGTGTGTATCTCAGGATGCTGTGTGTATCTCAGGATGCTGTGTGTATCTCAGGGTGCTGTGTGTATCTCAGGGTGCTGTGTGTATCTCAGGGTGCTGTGTGTATCTCAGGATGCTGTGTGTAACTCAGGATGCTGTGTGTATCTCAGGGTGCTGTGTGTATCTCAGGGTGCTGTGTGTATCTCAGGATGCTGTGTGTATCTCAGGATGCTGTGTGTAACTCAGGATGCTGTGTGTATCTCAGGATGCTGTGTGTAACTCAGGGTGCTGTGTGTATCTCAGGATGCTGTGTGTATCTCAGGATGCTGTGTGTATCTCAGGATGCTGTGTGTAACTCAGGATGCTGTGTGTATCTCAGGATGCTGTGTGTATCTCAGGATGCTGTGTGTATCTCAGGTGCTGTGTGTAACTCAGGATGCTGTGTGTATCTCAGGATGCTGTGCGTATCTCAGGATGCTGTGTGTATCTCAGGGTGCTGTGTGTATCTCAGGATGCTGTGTGTAACTCAGGATGCTGTGTGTATCTCAGGATGCTGTGTGTATCTCAGGGTGCTGTGTGTAACTCAGGATGCTGTGTGTATCTCAGGATGCTGTGTGTAACTCAGGATGCTGTGTGTATCTCAGGGTGCTGTGTGTATCTCAGGATGCTGTGTGTATCTCAGGATGCTGTGTGTATCTCAGGATGCTGTGTGTAACTCAGGATGCTGTGTGTAACTCAGGATGCTGTGTGTATCTCAGGATGCTGTGTGTAACTCAGGGTGCTGTGTGTAACTCAGGATGCTGTGTGTATCTCAGGATGCTGTGTGTAACTCAGGATGCTGTGTGTATCTCAGGATGCTGTGTGTAACTCAGGATGCTGTGTGTAACTCAGGGTGCTGTGTGCAACTCAGGGTGCTGTGTGTATCTCAGGGTGCTGTGTGTATCTCAGGATGCTGTGTGTAACTCAGGATGCTGTGTGTATCTCAGGATGCTGTGTGTATCTCAGGATGCTGTGTGTATCTCAGGATGCTGTGTGTATCTCAGGATGCTGTGTGTAACTCAGGATGCTGTGTGTATCTCAGGATGCTGTGTGTATCTCAGGATGCTGTGTGTATCTCAGGATGCTGTGTGTAACTCAGGATGCTGCGTGTATCTCAGGATGCTGTGTGTATCTCAGGATGCTGTGTGTAACTCAGGATGCTGTGTGTATCTCAGGATGCTGTGTGTATCTCAGGATGCTGTGTGTATCTCAGGATGCTGTGTGTATCTCAGGATGCTGTGTGTATCTCAGGATGCTGTGTGTATCTCAGGATGCTGTGTGTATCTCAGGGTGCTGTGTGTATCTCAGGATGCTGTGTGTATCTCAGGGTGCTGTGTGTATCTCAGGATGCTGTGTGTATCTCAGGATGCTGTGTGTATCTCAGGATGCTGTGTGTATCTCAGGATGCTGTGTGTATCTCAGGATGCTGTGTCTATCTCAGGATGCTGTGTCTATCTCAGGATGCTGTGTGTATCTCAGGGTGCTGTGTGTAACTCAGGATGCTGTGTGTATCTCAGGATGCTGTGTGTAACTCAGGATGCTGTGTGTATCTCAGGATGCTGTGTGTATCTCAGGATGCTGTGTATCTCAGGATGCTGTGTGTATCTCAGGATGCTGTGTATCTCAGGATGCTGTGTGTATCTCAGGATGCTGTGTATCTCAGGATGCTGTGTGTATCTCAGGATGCTGTGTCTATCTCAGGATGCTGTGTGTATCTCAGGATGCTGTGTATCTCAGGATGCTGTGTGTATCTCAGGGTGCTGTGTCTATCTCAGGATGCTGTGTGTATCTCAGGATGCTGTGTCTATCTCAGGATGCTGTGTGTATCTCAGGATGCTGTGTCTATCTCAGGATGCTGTGTCTATCTCAGGATGCTGTGTCTATCTCAGGATGCTGTGTGTATCTCAGGATGCTGTGTCTATCTCAGGGTGCTGTGTGTAACTCAGGATGCTGTGTGTATCTCAGGATGCTGTGTGTATCTCAGGATGCTGTGTGTATCTCAGGATGCTGTGTGTAACTCAGGATGCTGTGTGTATCTCAGGATGCTGTGTGTATCTCAGGATGCTGTGTGTATCTCAGGATGCTGTGTGTATCTCAGGATGCTGTGTGTATCTCAGGGTGCTGTGTGTATCTCAGGATGCTGTGTGTATCTCAGGATGCTGTGTGTATCTCAGGATGCTGTGTGTATCTCAGGGTGCTGTGTGTATCTCAGGGTGCTGTGTGTATCTCAGGGTGCTGTGTGCAACTCAGGGTGCTGTGTGTATCTCAGGATGCTGTGTGTATCTCAGGGTGCTGTGTGTATCTCAGGATGCTGTGTGTATCTCAGGATGCTGTGTGTATCTCAGGATGCTGTGTGTATCTCAGGATGCTGTGTGTATCTCAGGATGCTGTGTGTAACTCAGGGTGCTGTGTGTATCTCAGGGTGCTGTGTGTATCTCAGGATGCTGTGTGTATCTCAGGATGCTGTGTGTATCTCAGGGTGCTGTGTGTATCTCAGGATGCTGTGTGTATCTCAGGATGCTGTGTGTATCTCAGGATGCTGTGTGTAACTCAGGATGCTGTGTGTATCTCAGGATGCTGTGTGTATCTCAGGATGCTGTGTGTAACTCAGGATGCTGTGTGTATCTCAGGATGCTGTGTGTATCTCAGGATGCTGTGTGTATCTCAGGATGCTGTGTGTATCTCAGGATGCTGTGTGTATCTCAGGATGCTGTGTGTAACTCAGGATGCTGTGTGTATCTCAGGATGCTGTGTGTATCTCAGGATGCTGTGTGTAACTCAGGATGCTGTGTGTATCTCAGGGTGCTGTGTGTAACTCAGGATGCTGTGTGTATCTCAGGGTGCTGTGTGTAACTCAGGATGCTGTGTGTATCTCAGGGTGCTGTGTGTATCTCAGGATGCTGTGTGTATCTCAGGATGCTGTGTGTATCTCAGGGTGCTGTGTGTAACTCAGGATGCTGTGTGTAACTCAGGATGCTGTGTGTATCTCAGGATGCTGTGTGTATCTCAGGATGCTGTGTGTATCTCAGGATGCTGTGTGTATCTCAGGATGCTGTGTGTATCTCAGGATGCTGTGTGTATCTCAGGATGCTGTGTGTATCTCAGGTGCTGTGTGTATCTCAGGATGCTGTGTGTATCTCAGGATGCTGTGTGTATCTCAGGGTGCTGTGTGTATCTCAGGATGCTGTGTGTAACTCAGGATGCTGTGTGTAACTCAGGATGCTGTGTGTATCTCAGGGTGCTGTGTGTATCTCAGGATGCTGTGTGTATCTCAGGATGCTGTGTGTATCTCAGGATGCTGTGTGTAACTCAGGATGCTGTGTGTATCTCAGGGTGCTGTGTGTATCTCAGGATGCTGTGTGTAACTCAGGATGCTGTGTGTATCTCAGGGTGCTGTGTGTATCTCAGGATGCTGTGTGTATCTCAGGATGCTGTGTGTATCTCAGGATGCTGTGTGTAACTCAGGATGCTGTGTGTATCTCAGGGTGCTGTGTGTATCTCAGGATGCTGTGTGTATCTCAGGATGCTGTGTGTATGATGCTGTGTGTAACTCAGAATGCTGTGTGTATCTCAGGATGCTGTGTGTATCTCAGGATGCTGTGTGTATCTCAGGATGCTGTGTGTATCTCAGGATGCTGTGTGTATCTCAGGATGCTGTGTGTATGATGCTGTGTGTAACTCAGAATGCTGTGTGTATCTCAGGATGCTGTGTGTATCTCAGGGTGCTGTGTGTATCTCAGGATGCTGTGTGTATCTCAGGATGCTGTGTGTATCTCAGGATGCTGTGTGTATCTCAGGATGCTGTGTGTATCTCAGGATGCTGTGTGTAACTCAGGATGCTGTGTGTATCTCAGGATGCTGTGTGTATCTCAGGATGCTGTGTATCTCAGGATGCTGTGTGTAACTCAGGATGCTGTGTGTAACTCAGGATGCTGTGTGTATCTCAGGATGCTGTGTGTATCTCAGGATGCTGTGTATCTCAGGGTGCTGTGTCTATCTCAGGATGCTGTGTGTATCTCAGGATGCTGTGTCTATCTCAGGATGCTGTGTGTATCTCAGGATGCTGTGTCTATCTCAGGATGCTGTGTCTATCTCAGGATGCTGTGTCTATCTCAGGATGCTGTGTGTATCTCAGGATGCTGTGTCTATCTCAGGGTGCTGTGTGTAACTCAGGATGCTGTGTGTATCTCAGGATGCTGTGTGTATCTCAGGATGCTGTGTGTATCTCAGGATGCTGTGTGTAACTCAGGATGCTGTGTGTATCTCAGGATGCTGTGTGTATCTCAGGATGCTGTGTGTATCTCAGGATGCTGTGTGTATCTCAGGGTGCTGTGTGTATCTCAGGGTGCTGTGTGTATCTCAGGGTGCTGTGTGCAACTCAGGGTGCTGTGTGTATCTCAGGATGCTGTGTGTATCTCAGGGTGCTGTGTGTATCTCAGGATGCTGTGTGTATCTCAGGATGCTGTGTGTATCTCAGGATGCTGTGTGTATCTCAGGATGCTGTGTGTATCTCAGGATGCTGTGTGTAACTCAGGGTGCTGTGTGTATCTCAGGGTGCTGTGTGTATCTCAGGATGCTGTGTGTATCTCAGGATGCTGTGTGTATCTCAGGGTGCTGTGTGTATCTCAGGATGCTGTGTGTATCTCAGGATGCTGTGTGTATCTCAGGATGCTGTGTGTAACTCAGGATGCTGTGTGTATCTCAGGATGCTGTGTGTATCTCAGGATGCTGTGTGTAACTCAGGATGCTGTGCGTATCTCAGGATGCTGTGTGTATCTCAGGGTGCTGTGTGTATCTCAGGATGCTGTGTGTAACTCAGGATGCTGTGTGTATCTCAGGATGCTGTGTGTATCTCAGGATGCTGTGTGTATCTCAGGATGCTGTGTGTATCTCAGGATGCTGTGTGTATGATGCTGTGTGTATCTGAGGATGCTGTGTGTATCTCAGGATGCTGTGTGTATCTCAGGATGCTGTGTGTATCTCAGGATGCTGTGTGTAACTCAGGATGCTGTGTGTAACTCAGGATGCTGTGTGTAACTCAGGATGCTGTGTGTATCTCAGGATGCTGTGTGTATCTCAGGATGCTGTGTGTAACTCAGGATGCTGTGTGTATCTCAGGATGCTGTGTGTAACTCAGGATGCTGTGTGTAACTCAGGATGCTGTGTGTATCTCAGGATGCTGTGTGTATCTCAGGATGCTGTGTGTATCTCAGGGTGCTGTGTGTAACTCAGGATGCTGTGTGTATCTCAGGATGCTGTGTGTAACTCAGGATGCTGTGTGTATCTCAGGATGCTGTGTGTATCTCAGGATGCTGTGTGTATCTCAGGATGCTGTGTGTATCTCAGGATGCTGTGTGTATCTCAGGATGCTGTGTGTATCTCAGGATGCTGTGTGTATCTCAGGGTGCTGTGTGTATCTCAGGATGCTGTGTGTAACTCAGGATGCTGTGTGTATCTCAGGATGCTGTGTGTATCTCAGGGTGCTGTGTGTATCTCAGGGTGCTGTGTGTATCTCAGGGTGCTGTGTGTATCTCAGGGTGCTGTGTGTATCTCAGGATGCTGTGTGTATCTCAGGATGCTGTGTGTATCTCAGGATGCTGTGTGTATCTCAGGATGCTGTGTGTAACTCAGGATGCTGTGTGTAACTCAGGATGCTGTGTGTATCTCAGGATGCTGTGTGTATCTCAGGATGCTGTGTGTAACTCAGGATGCTGTGTGTATCTCAGGATGCTGTGTGTAACTCAGGATGCTGTGTGTATCTCAGGATGCTGTGTGTATCTCAGGATGCTGTGTGTAACTCAGGATGCTGTGTGTATCTCAGGATGCTGTGTGTATCTCAGGATGCTGTGTGTATCTCAGGATGCTGTGTGTAACTCAGGATGCTGTGTGTATCTCAGGATGCTGTGTGTATCTCAGGATGCTGTGTGTATCTCAGGATGCTGTGTGTATCTCAGGATGCTGTGTGTATCTCAGGATGCTGTGTGTATCTCAGGGTGCTGTGTGTATCTCAGGATGCTGTGTGTATCTCAGGGTGCTGTGTGTATCTCAGGATGCTGTGTGTATCTCAGGATGCTGTGTGTATCTCAGGATGCTGTGTGTATCTCAGGATGCCGTGTGTATCTCAGGATGCTGTGTGTATCTCAGGATGCTGTGTGTATCTCAGGATGCTGTGTGTATCTCAGGATGCTGTGTGTATCTCAGGGTGCTGTGTGTATGATGCTGTGTGTATCTCAGGATGCTGTGTGTATCTCAGGATGCTGTGTGTATGATGCTGTGTGTATCTCAGGATGCTGTGTGTATCTCAGGATGCTGTGTGTAACTCAGGGTGCTGTGTGTATCTCAGGATGCTGTGTGTATGATGCTGTGTGTATCTCAGGATGCTGTGTGTATCTCAGGATGCTGTGTGTAACATGCTGTGTGTATCTCAGGATGCTGTGTGTATCTCAGGGTGCTGTGTGTATCTCAGGATGCTGTGTGTATGATGCTGTGTGTATCTCAGGATGCTGTGTGTATGATGCTGTGTGTATCTCAGGATGCTGTGTGTATGATGCTGTGTGTATCTCAGGATGCTGTGTGTATGATGCTGTGTGTATCTCAGGATGCTGTGTGTATCTCAGGATGCTGTGTGTATCTCAGGATGCTGTGTGTATCTCAGGATGCTGTGTGTATCTCAGGATGCTGTGTGTATCTCAGGATGCTGTGTGTATCTCAGGATGCTGTGTGTATCTCAGGATGCTGTGTGTATCTCAGGATGCTGTGTGTATCTCAGGATGCTGTGTGTATCTCAGGATGCTGTGTGTATCTCAGGGTGCTGTGTGTATCTCAGGATGCTGTGTGTAACTCAGGGTGCTGTGTGTATCTCAGGATGCTGTGTGTATGATGCTGTGTGTATCTCAGGATGCTGTGTGTATCTCAGGATGCTGTGTGTAACATGCTGTGTGTATCTCAGGATGCTGTGTGTATCTCAGGGTGCTGTGTGTATCTCAGGATGCTGTGTGTATGATGCTGTGTGTATCTCAGGATGCTGTGTGTATGATGCTGTGTGTATCTCAGGATGCTGTGTGTATGATGCTGTGTGTATCTCAGGATGCTGTGTGTAACTCAGGATGCTGTGTGTATCTCAGGATGCTGTGTGTATCTCAGGATGCTGTGTGTATCTCAGGATGCTGTGTGTATCTCAGGATGCTGTGTGTATCTCAGGATGCTGTGTGTAACTCAGGGTGCTGTGTGTATCTCAGGATGCTGTGTGTATCTCAGGATGCTGTGTGTATGATGCTGTGTGTATCTCAGGGTGCTGTGTGTATCTCAGGATGCTGTGTGTATCTCAGGATGCTGTGTGTAACTCAGGATGCTGTGTGTATCTCAGGATGCTGTGTGTATCTCAGGATGCTGTGTGTATCTCAGGATGCTGTGTGTATGATGCTGT
>NW_027621660.1:0-56152 GCF_964198595.1 Lampetra fluviatilis | reverse complement strand
CTGTGTCTCTCTCTCTCTCCCTGTGTGTCTCTCTCTCCCTGTGTCTCTCTCTCTCCCTGTGTCTCTCTCTCCCTGTGTCTCTCTCTCTCCCTGTGTGTCTCTCTCTCCGTATGTCTGTGTGTCTCTCTATCTCCCTGGGCGGTCCAATCCGGCTCCTGTGGAGAAAGAGATTGGAAAATCTTAGGGGTGTAAATTGTTGTTGTTGAGTCATCTGTTGGTCTCTGTGCGAGTCTGTGGGTCTCTGTGTGAGTCTGTGGGTCTCTGTGCGAGTCTGTGGGTCTCTGTGTGAGTCTGTGGGTCTCTGTGCGAGTCTGTGGGTCTCTGTGTGAGTCTGTGGGTCTCTGTGCGAGTCTGTGGGTCTCTGTGTGAGTCTGTGGGTCTCTGTGTGAGTCTGTTGGTCTCTGTGTGAGTCTGTGGGTCTCTGCGCGAGTCTGTTGGTCTCTGTGCGAGTCTGTGGGTCTCTGTGTGAGTCTGTGGGTCTCTGTGTGAGTCTGTGGGTCTCTGTGTGAGTCTGTGGGTCTCTGTGTGAGTCTGTGGGTCTCTGAACGAGTCTGTGGGTCTCTGTGTGAGTCTGTGGGTCTCTGAACGAGTCTGTGGGTCTCTGTGTGAGTCTGTGGGTCTCTGTGCGAGTCTGTGGGTCTCTGTGTGAGTCTGTGGGTCTCTGAACGAGTCTGTGGGTCTCTGTGCAAGTCTGTGGGTCTCTGTGCGAGTCTGTGGGTCTCTGTACGAGTCTGTGGGTCTCTGTGTGAGTCTGTGGGTCTCTGTGCGAGTCTGTTGATCTCTGTACGAGTCTGTGGGTCTCTGTGTGAGTCTGTGGGTCTCTGTGCGAGTCTGTGGGTCTCTGTACGAGTCTGTGGGTCTCTGTGTGAGTCTGTGGGTCTCTGTGTGGTCTGTGGGTCTCTGTACGAGTCTGTGGGTCTCTGTGCGAGTCTGTGGGTCTCTGTACGAGTCTGTTGGTCTCTGTGCGAGTCTGTGGGTCTCTGTACGAGTCTGTGGGTCTCTGTGTGAGTCTGTGGGTCTCTGTGTGGGTCTGTGGGTCTCTGTACGAGTCTGTGGGTCTCTGTACAAGTTGTGGGTCTCTGTGCGAGTCTGTGGGTCTCTGTGTGAGTCTGTGGGTCTCTGTGTGAGTCTGTGGGTCTCTGTGTGAGTCTGTGGGTCTCTGTGCGAGTCTGTTGGTCTCTGTGCGAGTCTTGTGGGTCTCTGTGTGAGTCTGTGGGTCTCTGTGCGAGTCTGTGGGTCTCTGTGCGTGTCTGTGGGTCTCTGTGCGAGTCTATGGGTCGCTGTGTGAGTCTGTGGGTCTCTGTGTGAGTCTGTGGGTCTCTGTGTGAGTCTGTGGGTCTCTGTACGAGTCTGTGGGTCTCTGTACGAGTCTGTGGGTCTCTGTGCAAGTCTGTGGGTCTCTGTGCGAGTCTGTGGGTCTCTGTGTGAGTCTGTGGGTCTCTGTGCGAGTCTGTGGGTCTCTGTGCGAGTCTGTGGGTCTCTGTGTGAGTCTGTGGGTCTCTGTGTGAGTCTGTGGGTCTCTGTGCAAGTCTGTGGGTCTCTGTGTGGGTCTGTGGGTCTCTGTACGAGTCTGTGGGTCTCTGTACGAGTCTGTGGGTCTCTGTGTGAGTCTGTGGGTCTCTGTACGAGTCTGTGGGTCTCTGTGCGAGTCTGTGGGTCTCTGTGCGAGTCTGTGGGTCTCTGTGTGAGTCTGTGGGTCTCTGTGTGAGTCTGTGGGTCTCTGTGTGAGTCTGTGGGTCTCTGTGCGAGTCTGTGGGTCTCTGTGCGAGTCTGTGGGTCTCTGTGCGAGTCTGTGGGTCTCCGTGCGAGTCTGTGGGTCTCTGTACGAGTCTGTGGGTCTCTGTGTGAGTCTGTGGGTCTCTGTGCGAGTCTGTGGGTCTCTGTACGAGTCTGTTGGTCTCTGTGCAAGTCTGTGGGTCTCTGTGTGAGTCTGTGGGTCTCTGTGCGAGTCTGTGGGTCTCTGTACGAGTCTGTTGGTCTCTGTGCAAGTCTGTGGGTCTCTGTGCGAGTCTGTGGGTCTCTGTGTGAGTCTGTGGGTCTCTGTGTGAGTCTGTGGGTCTCTGTGCGAGTCTGTGGGTCTCTGTGTGAGTCTGTGGGTCTCTGTGCGAGTCTGTGGGTCTCTGTGTGAGTCTGTGGGTCTCTGTGTGAGTCTGTTGGTCTCTGTGTGAGTCTGTGGGTCTCTGCGCGAGTCTGTTGGTCTCTGTGCGAGTCTGTGGGTCTCTGTGTGAGTCTGTGGGTCTCTGTGTGAGTCTGTGGGTCTCTGTGTGAGTCTGTGGGTCTCTGTGTGAGTCTGTGGGTCTCTGAACGAGTCTGTGGGTCTCTGTGTGAGTCTGTGGGTCTCTGAACGAGTCTGTGGGTCTCTGTGTGAGTCTGTGGGTCTCTGTGCGAGTCTGTGGGTCTCTGTGTGAGTCTGTGGGTCTCTGAACGAGTCTGTGGGTCTCTGTGCAAGTCTGTGGGTCTCTGTGCGAGTCTGTGGGTCTCTGTACGAGTCTGTGGGTCTCTGTGTGAGTCTGTGGGTCTCTGTGCGAGTCTGTTGATCTCTGTACGAGTCTGTGGGTCTCTGTGTGAGTCTGTGGGTCTCTGTGCGAGTCTGTGGGTCTCTGTACGAGTCTGTGGGTCTCTGTGTGAGTCTGTGGGTCTCTGTGTGGGTCTGTGGGTCTCTGTACGAGTCTGTGGGTCTCTGTGCGAGTCTGTGGGTCTCTGTACGAGTCTGTTGGTCTCTGTGCGAGTCTGTGGGTCTCTGTACGAGTCTGTGGGTCTCTGTGTGAGTCTGTGGGTCTCTGTGTGGGTCTGTGGGTCTCTGTACGAGTCTGTGGGTCTCTGTACAAGTCTGTGGGTCTCTGTGCGAGTCTGTGGGTCTCTGTGTGAGTCTGTGGGTCTCTGTGTGAGTCTGTGGGTCTCTGTGTGAGTCTGTGGGTCTCTGTGCGAGTCTGTTGGTCTCTGTGCGAGTCTGTGGGTCTCTGTGTGAGTCTGTGGGTCTCTGTGCGAGTCTGTGGGTCTCTGTGCGTGTCTGTGGGTCTCTGTGCGAGTCTATGGGTCGCTGTGTGAGTCTGTGGGTCTCTGTGTGAGTCTGTGGGTCTCTGTGTGAGTCTGTGGGTCTCTGTACGAGTCTGTGGGTCTCTGTGCAAGTCTGTGGGTCTCTGTGCGAGTCTGTGGGTCTCTGTGTGAGTCTGTGGGTCTCTGTGCGAGTCTGTGGGTCTCTGTGCGAGTCTGTGGGTCTCTGTGTGAGTCTGTGGGTCTCTGTGTGAGTCTGTGGGTCTCTGTGCAAGTCTGTGGGTCTCTGTGTGGGTCTGTGGGTCTCTGTACGAGTCTGTGGGTCTCTGTACGAGTCTGTGGGTCTCTGTGTGAGTCTGTGGGTCTCTGTACGAGTCTGTGGGTCTCTGTGCGAGTCTGTGGGTCTCTGTGCGAGTCTGTGGGTCTCTGTGTGAGTCTGTGGGTCTCTGTGTGAGTCTGTGGGTCTCTGTGTGAGTCTGTGGGTCTCTGTGCGAGTCTGTGGGTCTCTGTGCGAGTCTGTGGGTCTCTGTGCGAGTCTGTGGGTCTCCGTGCGAGTCTGTGGGTCTCTGTACGAGTCTGTGGGTCTCTGTGTGAGTCTGTGGGTCTCTGTGCGAGTCTGTGGGTCTCTGTACGAGTCTGTTGGTCTCTGTGCAAGTCTGTGGGTCTCTGTGTGAGTCTGTGGGTCTCTGTGCGAGTCTGTGGGTCTCTGTACGAGTCTGTTGGTCTCTGTGCAAGTCTGTGGGTCTCTGTGCGAGTCTGTGGGTCTCTGTGTGAGTCTGTGGGTCTCTGTGTGAGTCTGTGGGTCTCTGTGTGAGTCTGTTGGTCTCTGTGCAAGTCTGTTGGTCTCTGTGCAAGTCTGTGGGTCTCTGTGTGAGTCTGTGGGTCTCTGTGCAAGTCTGTGGGTCTCTGTGCGAGTCTGTGGGTCTCTGTACGAGTCTGTGCGTCTCTGTGTGAGTCTGTGGGTCTCTGTGCGAGTCTGTGGGTCTCTGTGCGAGTCTGTGGGTCTCTGTGTGAGTCTGTGGGTCTCTGTGTGAGTCTGTGGGTCTCTGTGCGAGTCTGTGGGTCTCTGTGTGAGTCTGTGGGTCTCTGTGTGAGTCTGTTGGTCTCTGTGTGAGTCTGTGGGTCTCTGTGTGAGTCTGTGGGTCTCTGTGTGAGTCTGTGGGTCTCTGTGCGAGTCTGTATGTCTCTGTGTGAGTCTGTGGGTCTCTGTGTGAGTCTGTGGGTCTCTGTGCGAGTCTGTGGGTCTCTGTGTGAGTCTGTTTGTCTGTGTGGGTCTGTGGGTCTCTGTGTGAGTCTGTGGGTCTCTGTGTGAGTCTGTGGGTCTCTGTGTGAGTCTGTGGGTGTCTCTGTATGAGTCTGTGGGTCTGTGTGAGTCTGTGGGTCTCTGCGTGAGTCTGTGGGTCTCTGTGTGAGTCTGTGTCTCTGCGTGAGTCTATGGGTCTCTGCGTGAGTCTGTGGGTCTCTGTGGGGTCTCTGTGTGAGTCTGAGTCTCTGCGTGAGTCTATGGGTCTCTGTGTGAGTCTGTGGGTCTCTGCGTGAGTCTGTGGGTCTCTATGTGAGTCTGTGGGTCTCTGTGTGAGTCTATGGTCTCTGTGTGAGTCTGTGGTTCTCTGTGTGAGTCTGTGGGTCTCTCTGTGAGTCGGTGGGTCTCTGTGTGAGTCTGTGGGTCTCTGTGTGAGTCTGTGGGGTCTCTCTGTGAGTCTGTGGGTCTCTGTGTGAGTCTGTGGGTCTCTGTGGGGTCTCTGCGATGAGTCTGTGGGGTCTCTGTGTGAGTCTGTGGGTCTCTGCGTGAGTCTGTGGGTCTCTGCGTGAGTCTGTGGGTCTCTGTGTGAGTCTGTGGGTCTCTGTGTGAGTCTGTGGGTCTCTGTGTGAGTCTGTGGGTCTCTGTGTGAGTCTGTGGGTCTCTGTGCGAGTCTGTTGGTCTCTGTGTGAGTCTGTGGGTCTGTGTGTGAGTCTGTGGGTCTCTGTGTGAGTCTGTTGGTCTCTGCGTGAGTCTGTGGGTCTCTGCGAGTCTGTGGGGTCTCTGTGTGAGTCTGTGGGTCTCTGTGTGAGTCTGTTGGTCTCTGTGTGAGTCTGTGGGTCTCTGTGAGTCTGTGGGTCTCTGTGTGAGTCTGTGGGTCTCTGTGTGAGTCTGTGGGTCTCTGCGTGAGTCTGTGGGGTCTCTGTGTGAGTCTGTGGGTTTCTGCGTGAGTCTATGTGTCTCTGTGTGAGTCTATGGGTCTCTGTATGAGTCTATGGGTCTCTGTGTGAGTCTGTGGGTCTCTGTGCGAGTCTGTTGGTCTCTGTGTGAGTCTGTGGGTCTCTGTGTGAGTCTGTTGGTCTCTGTGTGAGTCTGTGGGTCTCTGTGCGAATCTGTTGGTCTCTGTGTGAGTCTGTGGGTCTCTGTGTGAGTCTGTTGGTCTCTGTGTGAGTCTGTGGGTCTCTGTGTGAGTCTGTTGGTCTCTGTGTGAGTCTGTGGGTCTCTGTGTGAGTATGTGGGTCTCTGTGTCAGTCTGTGGGTCTCTGCGTGAGTCTGTGGGTCTCTGTGTGAGTCTGTGGGGACTCTGTGTGAGTCTGTGGGGACTCTGTGTGAGTCTGTGGGGTCTCTGTGTGAGTCTGTGGGTCTTTGTGCGAGTCTGTTGGTCTCTGTGTGAGTCTGTGGGTCTCTGTGCGAGTCTGCTGGTCTCTGTGTGAGTCTGTGGGGTATCTGTGTGTCTGTGGGTCTCTGTGTGAGTCTGTTGGTCTCTGTGTGAGTCTGTGGGTCTCTGTGAGTCTGTGGGTCTCTGTGTGAGTCTGTGGGTCTCTGTGTGAGTCTGTGGGTCTCTGCGTGAGTCTGTGGGGTCTCTGTGTGAGTCTGTGGGTTTCTGCGTGAGTCTATGTGTCTCTGTGTGAGTCTATGGGTCTCTGTGTGAGTCTATGGGTCTCTGTGTGAGTCTGTGGGTCTCTGTGCGAGTCTGTGGGTCTCGGTGTGAGTCTGTGGGTCTCTGTGTGAGTCTGTGGGTCTCTGTGTGAGTCTATGGGTCTCTGTGTGAGTCTGTGGGTCTCTGTGTGTGTCTGTGGGTCTCTGTGTGAGTCTGTGGGTCTCTGTGTGAGTCTGTGGGTCTCTGCGCGAGTCTGTGGGGTCTCTGTGTGAGTCTGTGGGTTTCTGCGTGAGTCTGTTGGTCTCTATGTGAGTCTGCTGGTCTCTGTGTGAGTCTGTGGGGTCTCTGTGTGAGTCTGTGGGTCTCTGTGCGAGTCTGTGGGTCTCTGTACGAGTCTGTTGGTCTCTGTGCAAGTCTGTGGGTCTCTGTGCGAGTCTGTGGGTCTCTGTGTGAGTCTGTGGGTCTCTGTGTGAGTCTGTGGGTCTCTGTGTGAGTCTGTTGGTCTCTGTGCAAGTCTGTTGGTCTCTGTGCAAGTCTGTGGGTCTCTGTGTGAGTCTGTGGGTCTCTGTGCAAGTCTGTGGGTCTCTGTGCGAGTCTGTGGGTCTCTGTACGAGTCTGTGCGTCTCTGTGTGAGTCTGTGGGTCTCTGTGCGAGTCTGTGGGTCTCTGTGCGAGTCTGTGGGTCTCTGTGTGAGTCTGTGGGTCTCTGTGTGAGTCTGTGGGTCTCTGTGTGAGTCTGTGGGTCTCTGTGTGAGTCTGTTGGTCTCTGTGTGAGTCTGTGGGTCTCTGTGTGAGTCTGTGGGTCTCTGTGTGAGTCTGTGGGTCTCTGTGCGAGTCTGTTGGTCTCTGTGCAAGTCTGTGGGTCTCTGTGTGGGTCTGTGGGTCTCTGTGTGAGTCTGTATGTCTCTGTGTGAGTCTGTGGGTCTCTGTGTGAGTCTGTGGGTCTCTGTGCGAGTCTGTGGGTCTCTGTGCGAGTCTGTGGGTCTCTGTGTGAGTCTGTTTGTCTGTGTGGGTCTGTGGGTCTCTGTGTGAGTCTGTGGGTCTCTGTGTGAGTCTGTGGGTCTCTGTGTGAGTCTGTGGGTGTCTCTGTATGAGTCTGTGGGTCTGTGTGAGTCTGTGGGTCTCTGCGTGAGTCTGTGGGTCTCTGTGTGAGTCTGTGTCTCTGCGTGAGTCTATGGGTCTCTGCGTGAGTCTGTGGGTCTCTGTGGGGTCTCTGTGTGAGTCTGAGTCTCTGCGTGAGTCTATGGGTCTCTGTGTGAGTCTGTGGGTCTCTGCGTGAGTCTGTGGGTCTCTACGTGAGTCTGTGGGTCTCTGTGTGAGTCTATGGTCTCTGTGTGAGTCTGTGGTTCTCTGTGTGAGTCTGTGGGTCTCTCTGTGAGTCGGTGGGTCTCTGTGTGAGTCTGTGGGTCTCTGTGTGAGTCTGTGGGTCTCTCTGTGAGTCTGTGGGTCTCTGTGTGAGTCTGTGGGTCTCTGTGGGGTCTCTGCGATGAGTCTGTGGGGTCTCTGTGTGAGTCTGTGGGTCTCTGCGTGAGTCTGTGGGTCTCTGCGTGAGTCTGTGGGTCTCTGTGTGAGTCTGTGGGTCTCTGTGTGAGTCTGTGGGTCTCTGTGTGAGTCTGTGGGTCTCTGTGTGAGTCTGTGGGTCTCTGTGCGAGTCTGTTGGTCTCTGTGTGAGTCTGTGGGTCTGTGTGTGAGTCTGTGGGTCTCTGTGTGAGTCTGTTGGTCTCTGCGTGAGTCTGTGGGTCTCTGTGAGTCTGTGGGGTCTCTGTGTGAGTCTGTGGGTCTCTGTGTGAGTCTGTTGGTCTCTGTGTGAGTCTGTGGGTCTCTGTGAGTCTGTGGGTCTCTGTGTGAGTCTGTGGGTCTCTGTGTGAGTCTGTGGGTCTCTGCGTGAGTCTGTGGGGTCTCTGTGTGAGTCTGTGGGTTTCTGCGTGAGTCTATGTGTCTCTGTGTGAGTCTATGGGTCTCTGTATGAGTCTATGGGTCTCTGTGTGAGTCTGTGGGTCTCTGTGCGAGTCTGTTGGTCTCTGTGTGAGTCTGTGGGTCTCTGTGTGAGTCTGTTGGTCTCTGTGTGAGTCTGTGGGTCTCTGTGCGAATCTGTTGGTCTCTGTGTGAGTCTGTGGGTCTCTGTGTGAGTCTGTTGGTCTCTGTGTGAGTCTGTGGGTCTCTGTGTGAGTCTGTTGGTCTCTGTGTGAGTCTGTGGGTCTCTGTGTGAGTCTGTGGGTCTCTGTGTCAGTCTGTGGGTCTCTGCGTGAGTCTGTGGGTCTCTGTGTGAGTCTGTGGGGACTCTGTGTGAGTCTGTGGGGACTCTGTGTGAGTCTGTGGGGTCTCTGTGTGAGTCTGTGGGTCTCTGTGCGAGTCTGTTGGTCTCTGTGTGAGTCTGTGGGTCTCTGTGCGAGTCTGCTGGTCTCTGTGTGAGTCTGTGGGGTATCTGTGTGTCTGTGGGTCTCTGTGTGAGTCTGTTGGTCTCTGTGTGAGTCTGTGGGTCTCTGTGAGTCTGTGGGTCTCTGTGTGAGTCTGTGGGTCTCTGTGTGAGTCTGTGGGTCTCTGCGTGAGTCTGTGGGGTCTCTGTGTGAGTCTGTGGGTTTCTGCGTGAGTCTATGTGTCTCTGTGTGAGTCTATGGGTCTCTGTGTGAGTCTATGGGTCTCTGTGTGAGTCTGTGGGTCTCTGTGCGAGTCTGTGGGTCTCGGTGTGAGTCTGTGGGTCTCTGTGTGAGTCTGTGGGTCTCTGTGTGAGTCTATGGGTCTCTGTGTGAGTCTGTGGGTCTCTGTGTGTGTCTGTGGGTCTCTGTGTGAGTCTGTGGGTCTCTGTGTGAGTCTGTGGGTCTCTGCGCGAGTCTGTGGGGTCTCTGTGTGAGTCTGTGGGTTTCTGCGTGAGTCTGTTGGTCTCTGTGTGAGTCTGCTGGTCTCTGTGTGAGTCTGTGGGGTCTCTGTGTGAGTCTGTGGGTCTCTGTGTGAGTCTGTTGGTCTCTGTGTGAGTCTGTGGGTCTCTGTGAGTCTGTGGGTCTCTGTGTGAGTCTGTGGGTCTCTGTGTGAGTCTGTGGGTCTCTGTGTGAGTTTGTGGGTCTCTGTGTGAGTCTGTGGGTCTCTGCGTGAGTCTGTTGGTCTCTGTGTGAGTCTGCTGGTCTCTGTGTGAGTCTGTGGGGTGAGTCTGTGGGTCTCTGTGTGAGTCTGTGGGTCTCTGTGCGAGTCTGTGGGTCTCTGTACGAGTCTGTTGGTCTCTGTGCAAGTCTGTGGGTCTCTGTGTGAGTCTGTGGGTCTCTGTGCGAGTCTGTGGGTCTCTGTACGAGTCTGTTGGTCTCTGTGCAAGTCTGTGGGTCTCTGTGCGAGTCTGTGGGTCTCTGTGTGAGTCTGTGGGTCTCTGTGTGAGTCTGTGGGTCTCTGTGTGAGTCTGTTGGTCTCTGTGCAAGTCTGTTGGTCTCTGTGCAAGTCTGTGGGTCTCTGTGTGAGTCTGTGGGTCTCTGTGCAAGTCTGTGGGTCTCTGTGCGAGTCTGTGGGTCTCTGTACGAGTCTGTGCGTCTCTGTGTGAGTCTGTGGGTCTCTGTGCGAGTCTGTGGGTCTCTGTGCGAGTCTGTGGGTCTCTGTGTGAGTCTGTGGGTCTCTGTGTGAGTCTGTGGGTCTCTGTGCGAGTCTGTGGGTCTCTGTGTGAGTCTGTGGGTCTCTGTGTGAGTCTGTTGGTCTCTGTGTGAGTCTGTGGGTCTCTGTGTGAGTCTGTGGGTCTCTGTGTGAGTCTGTGGGTCTCTGTGCGAGTCTGTATGTCTCTGTGTGAGTCTGTGGGTCTCTGTGTGAGTCTGTGGGTCTCTGTGCGAGTCTGTGGGTCTCTGTGTGAGTCTGTTTGTCTGTGTGGGTCTGTGGGTCTCTGTGTGAGTCTGTGGGTCTCTGTGTGAGTCTGTGGGTCTCTGTGTGAGTCTGTGGGTGTCTCTGTATGAGTCTGTGGGTCTGTGTGAGTCTGTGGGTCTCTGCGTGAGTCTGTGGGTCTCTGTGTGAGTCTGTGTCTCTGCGTGAGTCTATGGGTCTCTGCGTGAGTCTGTGGGTCTCTGTGGGGTCTCTGTGTGAGTCTGAGTCTCTGCGTGAGTCTATGGGTCTCTGTGTGAGTCTGTGGGTCTCTGCGTGAGTCTGTGGGTCTCTATGTGAGTCTGTGGGTCTCTGTGTGAGTCTATGGTCTCTGTGTGAGTCTGTGGTTCTCTGTGTGAGTCTGTGGGTCTCTCTGTGAGTCGGTGGGTCTCTGTGTGAGTCTGTGGGTCTCTGTGTGAGTCTGTGGGGTCTCTCTGTGAGTCTGTGGGTCTCTGTGTGAGTCTGTGGGTCTCTGTGGGGTCTCTGCGATGAGTCTGTGGGGTCTCTGTGTGAGTCTGTGGGTCTCTGCGTGAGTCTGTGGGTCTCTGCGTGAGTCTGTGGGTCTCTGTGTGAGTCTGTGGGTCTCTGTGTGAGTCTGTGGGTCTCTGTGTGAGTCTGTGGGTCTCTGTGTGAGTCTGTGGGTCTCTGTGCGAGTCTGTTGGTCTCTGTGTGAGTCTGTGGGTCTGTGTGTGAGTCTGTGGGTCTCTGTGTGAGTCTGTTGGTCTCTGCGTGAGTCTGTGGGTCTCTGCGAGTCTGTGGGGTCTCTGTGTGAGTCTGTGGGTCTCTGTGTGAGTCTGTTGGTCTCTGTGTGAGTCTGTGGGTCTCTGTGAGTCTGTGGGTCTCTGTGTGAGTCTGTGGGTCTCTGTGTGAGTCTGTGGGTCTCTGCGTGAGTCTGTGGGGTCTCTGTGTGAGTCTGTGGGTTTCTGCGTGAGTCTATGTGTCTCTGTGTGAGTCTATGGGTCTCTGTATGAGTCTATGGGTCTCTGTGTGAGTCTGTGGGTCTCTGTGCGAGTCTGTTGGTCTCTGTGTGAGTCTGTGGGTCTCTGTGTGAGTCTGTTGGTCTCTGTGTGAGTCTGTGGGTCTCTGTGCGAATCTGTTGGTCTCTGTGTGAGTCTGTGGGTCTCTGTGTGAGTCTGTTGGTCTCTGTGTGAGTCTGTGGGTCTCTGTGTGAGTCTGTTGGTCTCTGTGTGAGTCTGTGGGTCTCTGTGTGAGTATGTGGGTCTCTGTGTCAGTCTGTGGGTCTCTGCGTGAGTCTGTGGGTCTCTGTGTGAGTCTGTGGGGACTCTGTGTGAGTCTGTGGGGACTCTGTGTGAGTCTGTGGGGTCTCTGTGTGAGTCTGTGGGTCTTTGTGCGAGTCTGTTGGTCTCTGTGTGAGTCTGTGGGTCTCTGTGCGAGTCTGCTGGTCTCTGTGTGAGTCTGTGGGGTATCTGTGTGTCTGTGGGTCTCTGTGTGAGTCTGTTGGTCTCTGTGTGAGTCTGTGGGTCTCTGTGAGTCTGTGGGTCTCTGTGTGAGTCTGTGGGTCTCTGTGTGAGTCTGTGGGTCTCTGCGTGAGTCTGTGGGGTCTCTGTGTGAGTCTGTGGGTTTCTGCGTGAGTCTATGTGTCTCTGTGTGAGTCTATGGGTCTCTGTGTGAGTCTATGGGTCTCTGTGTGAGTCTGTGGGTCTCTGTGCGAGTCTGTGGGTCTCGGTGTGAGTCTGTGGGTCTCTGTGTGAGTCTGTGGGTCTCTGTGTGAGTCTATGGGTCTCTGTGTGAGTCTGTGGGTCTCTGTGTGTGTCTGTGGGTCTCTGTGTGAGTCTGTGGGTCTCTGTGTGAGTCTGTGGGTCTCTGCGCGAGTCTGTGGGGTCTCTGTGTGAGTCTGTGGGTTTCTGCGTGAGTCTGTTGGTCTCTATGTGAGTCTGCTGGTCTCTGTGTGAGTCTGTGGGGTCTCTGTGTGAGTCTGTGGGTCTCTGTGCGAGTCTGTGGGTCTCTGTACGAGTCTGTTGGTCTCTGTGCAAGTCTGTGGGTCTCTGTGCGAGTCTGTGGGTCTCTGTGTGAGTCTGTGGGTCTCTGTGTGAGTCTGTGGGTCTCTGTGTGAGTCTGTTGGTCTCTGTGCAAGTCTGTTGGTCTCTGTGCAAGTCTGTGGGTCTCTGTGTGAGTCTGTGGGTCTCTGTGCAAGTCTGTGGGTCTCTGTGCGAGTCTGTGGGTCTCTGTACGAGTCTGTGCGTCTCTGTGTGAGTCTGTGGGTCTCTGTGCGAGTCTGTGGGTCTCTGTGCGAGTCTGTGGGTCTCTGTGTGAGTCTGTGGGTCTCTGTGTGAGTCTGTGGGTCTCTGTGTGAGTCTGTGGGTCTCTGTGTGAGTCTGTTGGTCTCTGTGTGAGTCTGTGGGTCTCTGTGTGAGTCTGTGGGTCTCTGTGTGAGTCTGTGGGTCTCTGTGCGAGTCTGTTGGTCTCTGTGCAAGTCTGTGGGTCTCTGTGTGGGTCTGTGGGTCTCTGTGTGAGTCTGTATGTCTCTGTGTGAGTCTGTGGGTCTCTGTGTGAGTCTGTGGGTCTCTGTGCGAGTCTGTGGGTCTCTGTGCGAGTCTGTGGGTCTCTGTGTGAGTCTGTTTGTCTGTGTGGGTCTGTGGGTCTCTGTGTGAGTCTGTGGGTCTCTGTGTGAGTCTGTGGGTCTCTGTGTGAGTCTGTGGGTGTCTCTGTATGAGTCTGTGGGTCTGTGTGAGTCTGTGGGTCTCTGCGTGAGTCTGTGGGTCTCTGTGTGAGTCTGTGTCTCTGCGTGAGTCTATGGGTCTCTGCGTGAGTCTGTGGGTCTCTGTGGGGTCTCTGTGTGAGTCTGAGTCTCTGCGTGAGTCTATGGGTCTCTGTGTGAGTCTGTGGGTCTCTGCGTGAGTCTGTGGGTCTCTACGTGAGTCTGTGGGTCTCTGTGTGAGTCTATGGTCTCTGTGTGAGTCTGTGGTTCTCTGTGTGAGTCTGTGGGTCTCTCTGTGAGTCGGTGGGTCTCTGTGTGAGTCTGTGGGTCTCTGTGTGAGTCTGTGGGTCTCTCTGTGAGTCTGTGGGTCTCTGTGTGAGTCTGTGGGTCTCTGTGGGGTCTCTGCGATGAGTCTGTGGGGTCTCTGTGTGAGTCTGTGGGTCTCTGCGTGAGTCTGTGGGTCTCTGCGTGAGTCTGTGGGTCTCTGTGTGAGTCTGTGGGTCTCTGTGTGAGTCTGTGGGTCTCTGTGTGAGTCTGTGGGTCTCTGTGTGAGTCTGTGGGTCTCTGTGCGAGTCTGTTGGTCTCTGTGTGAGTCTGTGGGTCTGTGTGTGAGTCTGTGGGTCTCTGTGTGAGTCTGTTGGTCTCTGCGTGAGTCTGTGGGTCTCTGTGAGTCTGTGGGGTCTCTGTGTGAGTCTGTGGGTCTCTGTGTGAGTCTGTTGGTCTCTGTGTGAGTCTGTGGGTCTCTGTGAGTCTGTGGGTCTCTGTGTGAGTCTGTGGGTCTCTGTGTGAGTCTGTGGGTCTCTGCGTGAGTCTGTGGGGTCTCTGTGTGAGTCTGTGGGTTTCTGCGTGAGTCTATGTGTCTCTGTGTGAGTCTATGGGTCTCTGTATGAGTCTATGGGTCTCTGTGTGAGTCTGTGGGTCTCTGTGCGAGTCTGTTGGTCTCTGTGTGAGTCTGTGGGTCTCTGTGTGAGTCTGTTGGTCTCTGTGTGAGTCTGTGGGTCTCTGTGCGAATCTGTTGGTCTCTGTGTGAGTCTGTGGGTCTCTGTGTGAGTCTGTTGGTCTCTGTGTGAGTCTGTGGGTCTCTGTGTGAGTCTGTTGGTCTCTGTGTGAGTCTGTGGGTCTCTGTGTGAGTCTGTGGGTCTCTGTGTCAGTCTGTGGGTCTCTGCGTGAGTCTGTGGGTCTCTGTGTGAGTCTGTGGGGACTCTGTGTGAGTCTGTGGGGACTCTGTGTGAGTCTGTGGGGTCTCTGTGTGAGTCTGTGGGTCTCTGTGCGAGTCTGTTGGTCTCTGTGTGAGTCTGTGGGTCTCTGTGCGAGTCTGCTGGTCTCTGTGTGAGTCTGTGGGGTATCTGTGTGTCTGTGGGTCTCTGTGTGAGTCTGTTGGTCTCTGTGTGAGTCTGTGGGTCTCTGTGAGTCTGTGGGTCTCTGTGTGAGTCTGTGGGTCTCTGTGTGAGTCTGTGGGTCTCTGCGTGAGTCTGTGGGGTCTCTGTGTGAGTCTGTGGGTTTCTGCGTGAGTCTATGTGTCTCTGTGTGAGTCTATGGGTCTCTGTGTGAGTCTATGGGTCTCTGTGTGAGTCTGTGGGTCTCTGTGCGAGTCTGTGGGTCTCGGTGTGAGTCTGTGGGTCTCTGTGTGAGTCTGTGGGTCTCTGTGTGAGTCTATGGGTCTCTGTGTGAGTCTGTGGGTCTCTGTGTGTGTCTGTGGGTCTCTGTGTGAGTCTGTGGGTCTCTGTGTGAGTCTGTGGGTCTCTGCGCGAGTCTGTGGGGTCTCTGTGTGAGTCTGTGGGTTTCTGCGTGAGTCTGTTGGTCTCTGTGTGAGTCTGCTGGTCTCTGTGTGAGTCTGTGGGGTCTCTGTGTGAGTCTGTGGGTCTCTGTGTGAGTCTGTTGGTCTCTGTGTGAGTCTGTGGGTCTCTGTGAGTCTGTGGGTCTCTGTGTGAGTCTGTGGGTCTCTGTGTGAGTCTGTGGGTCTCTGTGTGAGTTTGTGGGTCTCTGTGTGAGTCTGTGGGTCTCTGCGTGAGTCTGTTGGTCTCTGTGTGAGTCTGCTGGTCTCTGTGTGAGTCTGTGGGGTGAGTCTGTGGGTCTCTGTGTGAGTCTGTTGGTCTCTGTGTGAGTCTGTGGGTCTCTGTGAGTCTGTGGGTCTCTGTGTGAGTCTGTGGGTCTCTGTGTGAGTCTGTGGGTCTCTGTGTGAGCCTGTGGGTCTCTGTGTGAGTCTGTGGGTCTCTGTGTGAGTCTGTGGGTCTCTGTGTGAGTCTGTGGGTTTCTGCGTGAGTCTATGTGTCTCTGTGTGAGTCTATGGGTCTCTGTGTGAGTCTATGGGTCTCTGTGTGAGTCTGTGTGTCTCTGTGCGAGTCTGTGGGTCTCTGTGTGAGTCTGTGGGTCTCTGTGTGAGTCTGTGGGTCTCTGTGTGAGTCTATGGGTCTCTGTGTGAGTCTGTGGGTCTCTGTGTGTGTATGTGGGTCTCTGTGTGAGTCTGTGGGTCTCTGTGTGAGTCTGTGGGTCTCTGCGCGAGTCTGTGGTGTCTCTGTGTGAGTCTGTGGGTTTCTGCGTGAGTCTGTTGGTCTCTGTGTGAGTCTGCTGGTCTCTGTGTGAGTCTGTGGGGTCTCTGTGTGAGTCTGTGGGTCTCTGTGTGAGTCTGTGGGTCTCTGTGAGTCTGTGGGTCTCTGTGTGAGTCTGTGGGTTTCTGCGTGAGTCTGTGGGTCTCTGTGTGAGTCTGTGGGTCTCTGTGTGAGTCTGTGGGTCTCTGTGTGAGTCTGTTGGTCTCTGTGTGAGTCTGTGGGTCTCTGCGTGAGTCTGTTGGTCTCTGTGTGAGTCTGTGGGTCTCTGTGTGAGTCTGTGGGTTTCTGCGTGAGTCTGTTGGTCTCTGTGTGAGTCTGTGGGTCTCTGTGTGAGTCTGTGGGTCTCTGTGTGAGTCTGTGGGTCTCTGTGTGAGTCTGTTGGTCTCTGTGTGAGTCTGTGAGTCTCTGTGTGAGTCTGTTGGTCTCTGTGTGTCTGTGGGTCTCTGTGTGAGTCTGTGGGTTTCTGCGTGAGTCTGTTGGTCTCTGTGTGAGTCTGTGGGTCTCTGTGTGAGTCTGTGGGTCTCTGTGTGAGTCTGTGGGTCTCTGCGTGAGTCTGTGGGGTCTCTGTGTGAGTCTGTGGGTTTCTGCGTGAGTCTATGTGTCTCTGTGTGAGTCTATGGGTCTCTGTATGAGTCTATGGGTCTCTGTGTGAGTCTGTGGGTCTCTGTGCGAGTCTGTTGGTCTGTGTGAGTCTGTGGGTCTGTGTGAGTCTGTTGGTCTCTGTGTGAGTCTGTGGGTCTCTGTGCGAATCTGTTGGTCTCTGTGTGAGTCTGTGGGTCTCTGTGTGAGTCTGTTGGTCTCTGTGTGAGTCTGTGGGTCTCTGTGTGAGTCTGTGGGTCTCTGTGTGAGTCTGTGGGTCTCTGTGTCAGTCTGTGGGTCTCTGCGTGAGTCTGTGGGTCTCTGTGTGAGTCTGTGGGGACTCTGTGTGAGTCTGTGGGGACTCTGTGTGAGTCTGTGGGGTCTCTGTGTGAGTCTGTGGGTCTCTGTGCGAGTCTGTTGGTCTCTGTGTGAGTCTGTGGGTCTCTGTGCGAGTCTGCTGGTCTCTGTGTGAGTCTGTGGGGTATCTGTGTGTCTGTGGGTCTCTGTGTGAGTCTGTTGGTCTCTGTGTGAGTCTGTGGGTCTCTGTGAGTCTGTGGGTCTCTGTGTGAGTCTGTGGGTCTCTGTGTGAGTCTGTGGGTCTCTGCGTGAGTCTGTGGGGTCTCTGTGTGAGTCTGTGGGTTTCTGTGTGAGTCTATGTGTCTCTGTGTGAGTCTATGGGTCTCTGTGTGAGTCTATGGGTCTCTGTGTGAGTCTGTGGGTCTCTGTGCGAGTCTGTGGGTCTCTGTGCGAGTCTGTGGGTCTCTGTGTGAGTCTGTGGGTCTCTGTGTGAGTCTATGGGTCTCTGTGTGAGTCTGTGGGTCTCTGTGTGAGTCTGTGGGTTTCTGCGTGAGTCTGTTGGTCTCTGTGTGAGTCTGTGGGTCTCTGTGTGAGTCTGTGGGTCTCTGTGTGTCTGTTAGTCTCTGTGTGAGTCTGTTGGTCTCTGTGTGAGTCTGTGGGTCTCTGTGTGAGTCTGTGGGTTTCTGCGTGAGTCTGTTGGTCTCTGTGTGAGTCTGTGGGTCTCTGTGTGAGTCTGTGGGTCTCTGTGTGAGTCTGTTAGTCTCTGTGTGAGTCTGTGGGTCTCTGTGTGAGTCTGTTGGTCTCTGTGTGAGTCTGTGGGTCTCTGTGTGAGTCTGTGGGTCTCTGTGTGAGTCTGTGGGTCTCTGTGTGTCTGTTAGTCTCTGTGTGAGTCTGTGGGTCTCTGTGTGAGTCTGTTGGTCTCTGTGTGAGTCTGTGGGTCTCTGTGTGAGTCTGTGGGTTTCTGCGTGAGTCTGTTGGTCTCTGTGTGAGTCTGTGGGTCTCTGTGTGAGTCTGTGGGTCTCTGTGTGAGTCTGTTAGTCTCTGTGTGAGTCTGTGGGTCTCTGTGTGAGTCTGTTGGTCTCTGTGTGAGTCTGTGGGTCTCTGTGTGAGTCTGTGGGTCTCTGTGTGAGTCTGTGGGTCTCTGTGTGAGTCTGTGGGTCTTTGTGGAGACAAGGAGACACGGGGTGAGAGAGACACAGGGAGAGAGAAACACAGGGAGAGAGAGAGGGAGACACGGAGAGAGGCACGGGGAAAGAGACACGGAGAGAGACACGAAGAGAGACACGGAGAGAGACACGAAGAGAGACACGGAGAGAGACACGGGGAGACGCGGGGAGACACAGAGAGACACAGGGAGAGACACGGGGGGAGAGAGACACGGGGAGGGAGAGAGACACGTGGAGACACAGAGAGACACAGACAGAGACACACACACACAGACAGACACAGAGAGACACAGACACAGACACACACAGACACACAGAGACACACACAGATACACAGAGACACACACACAGAGACACGCACAGACACATACACGCACAGACACATACACGCACAGAGACACACACAGACACAGAGACACACACAGACACACACAGAGAGACAGAGAGAGAGACACACACACAGAGACAAACACACAGAGACAGACGCTCACGAGGTCTTTCCTGCGCCTGGGCCCAAGCTACGTCACCACAGCAACGGGTACGTCATGACCCATGGAAGAAACAAAAATGACGTCATGTAACCCAGCAGCGTGACGTCACGCGTTCTGTCATTAAAAGCGATGACATGATCCGGGGGGCGGTGACTGGAAAAATCCCCGCTAGATGACGTCATCGATTCAACGCGCGACGGTGACGTCACCATTGTCGTGACGTCGGAACGGCCCCACCCCCACACTCTGGCCGTCCCCCGACCGAAAGGTGGCGATGACGTTCCCGTAGCGGCAGTGACGTCACGCGCAGTGGCGGCAGTGACGTCGCTGATGTCCGGCGGTGTGGAGCTGGAGTCGGTCACGTGCTGCGGAAGCCGATTTGAAGTTTTGGTTGTTTCAGTCAATTACTCACTCACTCAGTCACTCACTCAGTCACTAAGTCAGCCACTCACTCACTCAGTCACTCACTCAGTCACTCACTCAGTCACTCACTCATTCACTCAGTCACTAAGTCAGCCACTCACTCAGCCACTCACTCAGCCACTCACTCAGTCACTCACTCAGTCACTCACTCAGTCACTAAGTCAGCCACTCACTCACTCAGTCACTCACTCAGCCACTCACTCAGTCACTCACTCACTCAGTCACTCACTCAGTCACTAAGTCAGCCACTCAGTCACTCACTCAGTCACTCACTCATTCACTCAGTCAGCCACTCACTCAGCCACTTACTCACTCACTCAGTCACTCAGTCACTCACTCAGTCACTCACTCAGTCACTCAGTCACTCAGTCACTAAGTCAGCCACTCACTCAGCCACTCACTCAGTCACTCAGTCAGCCACTCACTCACTCAGCCACTTACTCACTCAGTCACTAAGTCAGCCACTCAGTCACTAAGTCAGCCACTCACTCAGCCACTCACTCAGCCACTCACTCAGTCACTCAGTCAGCCACTCACTCACTCAGCCACTTACTCACTCACTCACTCAGTCACTCACTCAGCCACTCAGTCAACCACTCACTCACTCAGTCACTCACTCAGCCACTCACTCAGTCACTCACTCATTCACTCAGTCACTCACTCAGTCACTAAGTCAGCCACTCACTCAGTCACTCACTCAGCCACTCACTCAGTCACTCACTCATTCACTCAGTCACTCACTCAGTCACTAAGTCAGCCACTCACTCACTCAGTCACTCACTCAGCCACTCACTCAGTCACTCACTCATTCACTCAGTCACTCACTCAGTCACTAAGTCAGCCACTCACTCAGTCACTCACTCAGCCACTCACTCAGTCACTCACTCAGTCACTAAGTCAGCCACTCACTCACTCAGTCACTCACTCAGCCACTCACTCAGTCACTCACTCACTCAGTCACTCAGTCACTCAGTCACTCACTCAGCCACTCACTCAGTCACTCACTCACTCAGTCACTCACTCAGTCACTAAGTCAGCCACTCACTCACTCAGTCACTCACTCAGCCACTCACTCAGTCACTCACTCAGTCACTCACTCAGTCACTCACTCACTCAGTCACTCAGTCACTAAGTCAGCCACTCACTCAGCCACTCACTCAGCCACTCACTCAGTCACTCAGTCAGCCACTCACTCACTCAGCCACTTACTCACTCAGTCACTAAGTCAGCCACTCAGTCACTAAGTCAGCCACTCACTCAGCCACTCACTCAGTCACTAAGTCAGCCACTCACTCACTCAGTCACTCACTCAGCCACTCACTCAGTCACTCACTCACTCAGTCACTCACTCAGCCACTCACTCAGTCACTCAGTCAGCCACTCACTCACTCAGCCACTTACTCACTCAGTCACTAAGTCAGCCACTCAGTCACTAAGTCAGCCACTCACTCACTCAGTCACTCACTCAGCCACTCACTCAGTCACTCACTCACTCAGTCACTCACTCAGTCACTAAGTCAGCCACTCACTCAGCCACTCACTCAGCCACTCACTCAGTCACTCAGTCAGCCACTCACTCAGCCACTTACTCACTCAGTCACTCAGTCACTCACTCAGTCACTAAGTCAGCCACTCACTCACTCAGTCACTCACTCAGCCACTCACTCAGTCACTCACTCAGTCACTCACTCAGTCACTAAGTCAGCCACTCAGTCACTCACTCAGCCACTCACTCAGTCACTCACTCAGTCACTAAGTCAGCCACTCACTCACTCAGTCACTCACTCAGCCACTCACTCAGTCACTCACTCATTCACTCAGTCACTCACTCAGTCACTAAGTCAGCCACTCACTCAGTCACTCACTCAGCCACTCACTCAGTCACTCACTCACTCAGTCACTCACTCAGTCACTAAGTCAGCCACTCACTCACTCAGTCACTCACTCAGCCACTCACTCAGTCACTCACTCACTCAGTCACTCACTCAGTCACTAAGTCAGCCACTCACTCAGTCACTAAGTCAGCCACTCACTCAGCCACTCACTCAGTCACTAAGTCAGCCACTCACTCACTCAGTCACTCACTCAGCCACTCACTCAGTCACTCACTCACTCAGTCACTCACTCAGCCACTCACTCAGTCACTCAGTCAGCCACTCACTCACTCAGCCACTTACTCACTCAGTCACTAAGTCAGCCACTCAGTCACTAAGTCAGCCACTCACTCACTCAGTCACTCACTCAGCCACTCACTCAGTCACTCACTCACTCAGTCACTCACTCAGTCACTAAGTCAGCCACTCACTCAGCCACTCACTCAGCCACTCACTCAGTCACTCAGTCAGCCACTCACTCAGCCACTTACTCACTCAGTCACTCAGTCACTCACTCAGTCACTAAGTCAGCCACTCACTCACTCAGTCACTCACTCAGCCACTCAGTCACTCACTCAGTCACTCACTCAGTCACTAAGTCAGCCACTCAGTCACTCACTCAGCCACTCACTCAGTCACTCACTCAGTCACTAAGTCAGCCACTCACTCACTCAGTCACTCACTCAGCCACTCACTCAGTCACTCACTCATTCACTCAGTCACTCACTCAGTCACTAAGTCAGCCACTCACTCAGTCACTCACTCAGCCACTCACTCAGTCACTCACTCACTCAGTCACTCACTCAGTCACTAAGTCAGCCACTCACTCACTCAGTCACTCACTCAGCCACTCACTCAGTCACTCACTCACTCAGTCACTCACTCAGTCACTAAGTCAGCCACTCACTCAGTCACTCACTCAGCCACTCACTCAGTCACTCACTCAGTCACTAAGTCAGCCACTCACTCACTCAGTCACTCACTCAGCCACTCACTCAGTCACTCACTCATTCACTCAGTCACTCACTCAGTCACTAAGTCAGCCACTCACTCAGTCACTCACTCAGCCACTCACTCAGTCACTCACTCACTCAGTCACTCACTCAGTCACTAAGTCAGCCACTCACTCACTCACTCAGTCACTCACTCAGCCACTCACTCAGTCACTCACTCACTCAGTCACTCACTCAGTCACTAAGTCAGCCACTCACTCAGTCACTCACTCAGCCACTCACTCAGTCACTCACTCAGTCACTAAGTCAGCCACTCACTCACTCAGTCACTCACTCAGCCACTCACTCAGTCACTCACTCAGTCACTCAGTCACTAAGTCAGCCACTCACTCAGCCACTCACTCAGCCACTCACTCAGCCACTCACTCACTCAGCCACTTACTCACTCACTCAGTCACTAAGTCAGCCACTCACTCAGCCACTCACTCAGCCACTCACTCAGTCACTCACTCACTCAGTCACTCACTCAGTCACTCACTCAGCCACTCACTCAGTCACTCACTCACTCAGTCACTCACTCAGTCACTTAGTCACTAAGTCAGCCACTCACTCAGCCACTCACTCACTCAGCCACTTACTCAGTCACTAAGTCAGCCACTCAGTCAACCACTCACTTAGCCACTCACTCAGCCACTCACTCAGTCAGCCACTCACTCACTCACTCAGCCATTCACTCAGTCAGTCACTCAGTCAGCCACTCACTCACTCAGCCACTTACTCACTCAGTCACTAAGTCAGCCACTCAGTCACTAAGTCAGCCACTCACTCACTCAGTCACTCACTCAGCCACTCACTCAGTCACTCACTCACTCAGTCACTCACTCAGTCACTAAGTCAGCCACTCACTCAGCCACTCACTCAGCCACTCACTCAGTCACTCAGTCAGCCACTCACTCAGCCACTTACTCACTCAGTCACTCAGTCACTCACTCAGTCACTAAGTCAGCCACTCACTCACTCAGTCACTCACTCAGCCACTCACTCAGTCACTCACTCAGTCACTCACTCAGTCACTAAGTCAGCCACTCAGTCACTCACTCAGCCACTCACTCAGTCACTCACTCAGTCACTAAGTCAGCCACTCACTCACTCAGTCACTCACTCAGCCACTCACTCAGTCACTCACTCATTCACTCAGTCACTCACTCAGTCACTAAGTCAGCCACTCACTCAGTCACTCACTCAGCCACTCACTCAGTCACTCACTCACTCAGTCACTCACTCAGTCACTAAGTCAGCCACTCACTCAGTCACTCACTCAGCCACTCACTCAGTCACTCACTCACTCAGTCACTCACTCAGTCACTAAGTCAGCCACTCACTCAGTCACTCACTCAGCCACTCACTCAGTCACTCACTCAGTCACTAAGTCAGCCACTCACTCACTCAGTCACTCACTCAGCCACTCACTCAGTCACTCACTCATTCACTCAGTCACTCACTCAGTCACTAAGTCAGCCACTCACTCAGTCACTCACTCAGCCACTCACTCAGTCACTCACTCACTCAGTCACTCACTCAGTCACTAAGTCAGCCACTCACTCACTCAGTCACTCACTCAGCCACTCACTCAGTCACTCACTCACTCAGTCACTCACTCAGTCACTAAGTCAGCCACTCACTCAGTCACTCACTCAGCCACTCACTCAGTCACTCACTCAGTCACTAAGTCAGCCACTCACTCACTCAGTCACTCACTCAGCCACTCACTCAGTCACTCACTCAGTCACTCAGTCACTAAGTCAGCCACTCACTCAGCCACTCACTCAGCCACTCACTCAGCCACTCACTCACTCAGCCACTTACTCACTCACTCAGTCACTAAGTCAGCCACTCACTCAGCCACTCACTCAGTCACTCACTCACTCAGTCACTCACTCAGTCACTCACTCAGCCACTCACTCAGTCACTCACTCACTCAGTCACTCACTCAGTCACTTAGTCACTAAGTCAGCCACTCACTCAGCCACTCACTCACTCAGCCACTTACTCAGTCACTAAGTCAGCCACTCAGTCAACCACTCACTTAGCCACTCACTCAGCCACTCACTCAGTCAGCCACTCACTCACTCACTCAGCCATTCACTCAGTCAGTCAGCTACTCACTCACTCACCACTCAGTCACTCAGTCAGCCACTCAGTCACTCAGCCACTCAGTCACCCAGTCAGCCACTCAGTCACTCAGCCACTCACTCAGTCACTCACTCAGCCACTTACTCAGCCACTCACTCACTCAGTCAGCTACTCACTCAGTCAGTCACTCACACAGCCACTCACTCACTAAGTCAACCACTCACTCAGTCACTCACTCACACAGCCACTCACTCAGTCACTCACACAGCCACTCAGTCACTCAGTCAATCACTCAGCCACTCACACACTCAGCCACTCACTCACTCAGCCACTCACTCACTCAGTCACTCACTCAGCCACTCACTCACTCAGCCACTTACTCAGTCAGCCACTAAGTCACTCACTCAGCCATTGACTCAGCCACTCACTCAGTCAGCCACTAAGTCACTCACTCAGCCACTCACTCAGTCAGCTACTCACTCAGTCAGTCAGCCACTCAGTCACTCAGCCACTTACTCACTCAGCCACTCAGTCAGCTACTCACTCACTCAGCCACTTACTCACTCAGCCACTCACTCAGTCAGCTACTCACTCAGTCAGCTACTCACTTAGCCATTCACTCAGCCACTCACTCAGCCACTCACTCACTCAGCCATTCACTCAGCCACTCACTCAGTCAGCCACTCAGCCACTCACTCAGTCAGCCACTCAGCCACTTACTCACCACTCAGTCACTCAGCCACTTAGTCACTCAGTCAACCACTCACTCACTCAGTCAACCACTCACTCAGCCACTCACTCAGCCACTCACTCAGTCAACCACTCACGTAGCCATTCACTCAGCCACTCAGTCACTAAGACACTCACTCAGCCATTCACTCAGCCACTCACTCAGTCAACCACTCACTTAGCCACTCACTCTGTCACTATGTCACTCACTCAGCTACTCACTCACTCACACAGCCACTCACTTACCCAGGCACTCAGTCACTCAGCCACTTACTCAGCCACTCAGTCACTCAGTCAACCACTCACTCAGCCACTCAGTCACTCAGTCAACCACTCACTCAGCCACTTACTCACTCAGCCACTCACTCAGCCACTCACTCAGCCACTCACTCACACAGCCACTTACTCAGCCACTCACACAGCCACTTACTCACTCAGCCATTCACTCACTCAGCCACTCACTCACTCAGCCACTCACTCACTCACTCAGCCAGCCACTCACTCAGCCACTTACTCAGTCACTCACTCAGTCAGCTACTCACTCAGCCACTCACTCAGTCAGCCACTCACTCACTCAGCCACTCACTCACTCAGCCACTCACTCAGCCACTCACTCACACAACCACTTACTCACTCAGCCACTCACTCACTCACACAGCCACTTACTCAGCCACTCACTCACTCAGTCAACCACTCAGCCACTCACTCAGTCACTCACTCAGCCACTTACTCACTCAGCCACTCACTCAGTCAACCACTCTCCCTGTGTCTCTCTGTGTCTCCAACTCCTCATCTGAGTGAGCAGCAATTACCAGATCATCGGTATACAAAACATGGTTGAGCAATAGGGAGCCATCCCTTAATCGCACCAGGCATCGATCAGCCTCCCATTGTATCTGTACCAGATGGAAATTCCTCCGGTATAGCTATTGAAGGCTTCACGAACTACGTGTTCGAAATAGATGTTAAATAATGTGGGAGCCAGAGGACATCCCTGTCGCACCCCAAGGTGTACATGAAATGGCTCCGACTCCCGGCCACGTAGTTTTACCCGGGCCCGCTCACCATCATGAAGGTCCTTAATGATCGTGAGCAGAGGGTCAGGAACTCCGAAAGCACGAAGAACAACCCAGAGCCCAGGCCTACTGATGGTATCATAGGCCTTGACCAGGTCAATAAAGCAGAGATGTAGGTCTTGTTGGAATTCCCTACACCTCTGCTGTAGCAGACGGACAGAAAATATGGCGTCTGTGCAGGACCGCCCTTTCCTGAAACCGCATTGGGGCTCCGCAAGCCTCTCCTCAGCGTGCCTAGCAAGGCGATGTTGAATAATCCTTGCCAGGACCTTTCCCGGCCTCACACTGATGAGTGAGATGCCCCTGTAGTTGTTACAGTCTGTGCGGTCTCCATTCTTAAAGAAGGGGACCACCAGGGCATCCTTCCAATCCTGCGGCCTCCGGCACAAGCTTATTCATTCAAATTTTCAGTCGTGGTTTAGGCGTAATTAATTGAAGGTGGAAGTGTTACCAGCCCCTCGCACCCATCCAGAGCCCCCATTTGGCTGCTGTGGTGGTCACAAACGCCATGAGGGGAAAGGTCAATCTCAGTTTGCCCTCCCCCCACACCACAGCTTTGCCCTCCAGCACCACGAGGAGGTAGGGGGGGTTTCCGGGCCCACTCACACACCCACCCACCCACTCGCCCACACACTCACCCACTCACCCGCACACTCACCCACTCACCCACCCACTCGCACACTCACCCACTCACTCACCCACCCACTCACTCACCCACCCACTCACTCACCCACTCACTCACCCACTCACCCACTCACCCACCCACTCACTCACTCACACACCCACCCACCCACTCACCCACACACTCACCCACACACCCACTCACCCACTCACCCACCCACTCGCACACTCACTCACTCACTCACCCACTCACTCACCCACTCACCCACCCACTCGCACACTCACCCACACACCCACTCACCCACTCACTCACTCACCCACACACTCATTCACCCACCCACTCACCCACCCACCCACTCGCACACTCACCCACTCGCACACTCACCCACCCACCCACTCACTCACTCACCCACACACTCACTCACCCACTCACTCACCCACCCACCCACCCACTCACCCACTCACTCACCCACTCGCACACTCACCCACCCACCCACTCACTCACTCACTCACCCACACACTCACCCACTCACTCACCCACTCACCCACCCACTCGCACACTCACCCACCCACCCACTCACCCACCCACTCACCCACCCACTCACCCACTCACTCACCCACTCACCCACCCACCCACTCACCCACTCACCCTCCCTCCCACCCACTCGCATACTCACCCACTCGCACACTCACCCACTCGCACACTCACCCACCCACCCACTCACCCACTCACCCACTCACTCACCCACCCACTCACTCATAGTGTAGTGTATAGTGTAGTGTGGTGGATAGTAGTGTGGAGTGTATAGCAGAGGTGTGGACTCGAGTCATGTGACTTGGACTCGAGTCAGACTCGAGTCAGACTCGAGTCATGAATTTGATGACTTGCGACTCGACTTGGACTTGCATAACAATGACTTTGTCCCACCTCTGGTGTATAGTGTGTAGTAGTGTAGTGTATAGTGTAGTGTATAGTAGTGTATAGTGTAGTGTATAGTGTAGTGTATAGTGTAGTGTATAGTAGTGTATAGTGTAGTGTAGTGTAAGTGTAGTAGTGTCGTGTATAGTGTAGTGTATAGTGTAGTGTATAGTGTAGTGTATAGTGTATAGTAGTGTAGTGTATAGTGTAGTGTATAGTGTAGTGTATAGTGTAGTGTGTAGTGTAGTGTATAGTGTATAGTAGTGTCGTGTATAGTGTAGTGTATAGTGTAGTGTATAGTGTAGTGTATAGTGTATAGTAGTGTCGTGTATAGTGTAGTGTATAGTGTAGTGTATAGTGTAGTGTGTAGTGTAGTGTATAGTGTAGTGTATAGTGTAGTGTGTAGTGTATAGTGTAGTGTATAGTGTAGTGTATAGTGTAGTGTGTAGTGTATAGTGTAGTGTATAATAGTGTAGTGTATAGTAGTGTATAGTGTAGTGTATAATAGTGTAGTGTGTAGTGTAGTGTATAGTGTAGTGTAAGTATATTTAACTTATTTCGCAAGGCACGACCCCACGACCCCACTAATCACGACCCCAGTAATCACGACCCCACTAATGACAATCCCACTAATCGCAATCCCACTAATCACAATCCCACTAAACGTTGGCGAATTTTTTTCTAAATTCTCAGAAACCCCCCCCGCCAACCCACGTGGTCTTGACGACCTTTGAGCCATTGCGCAACCACGTGACCACGTGACGTTGCTGACTGTCGAGGCGATCACGTGACGTGCCCCCCTCCCCCCCCACTGACCGCCCCCCCTCCCTCCACTAACCCCCCCCACCACCACCACCACATCACGTGATCACCTGATTCTCCCCCCCCACCCCCACCACTGTTCACGTGATGGGGGTGGGGGGGGGTGTTCACGCGATCACGTGATGTGACCCCCCCCCCCACTGACCGCCCCCCTCCCTCCACTAACCCCCCCCCCACCACATCACGTGATCACCTGATTCTCCCCCCACCCCCACCACTGTTCACGTGATGGGGGTGGGGGGGTGTTCACGCGATCACGTGATGTGACCCCCACCCCCTATCCTCCCCCTAGATCACGTGATCACGTGAGCGGGCGAGAGAGACGCACAGAGTGAAAGAGCCGGTGGTGGTTTGCTGAGTCGCTCTTCCGAGTTCTCGACACTCCACCAGCTACTACTCAGCTACTCAGCTACTCTCTACCAGGTACTACTCAGCTACTCAGCTACTCTCTACCAGCTACTCAGCTACTCAGCTACTCTCTACCAGCTACTCAGCTACTCAGCTACTCTCTACCAGCTACTCTCCACCAGGTACTACTCAGCTACTCAGCTACTCAGCTACTCAGCTACTCTCCACCAGCTACTACTCAGCTACTCAGCTACTCTCTACCAGGTACTACTCAGCTACTCAGCTACTCAGCTACTCTCTACCAGGTACTACTCAGCTACTCAGCTACTCAGCTACTCAGCTACTCTCTACCAGGTACTACTCAGCTACTCAGCTACTCAGCTACTCAGCTACTCTCTACCAGGTACTACTCAGCTACTCAGCTACTCAGCTACTCTCTACCAGCTACTCAGCTACTCAGCTACTCAGCTACTCTCTACCAGGTACTACTCAGCTACTCAGCTACTCAGCTACTCTCTACCAGGTACTACTCAGCTACTCAGCTACTCAGCTACTCAGCTACTCTCCACCAGCTACTACTCAGCTACTCAGCTACTCAGCTACTCTCCACCAGGTACTACTCAGCTACTCAGCTACTCAGCTACTCTCTACCAGCTACTCAGCTACTCTCTACCAGCTACTCAGCTACTCAGCTACTCAGCTACTCTCCACCAGGTACTACTCAGCTACTCAGCTACTCAGCTACTCTCTACCAGGTACTACTCAGCTACTCAGCTACTCAGCTACTCTCTACCAGCTACTCAGCTACTCAGCTACTCAGCTACTCTCTACCAGCTACTCTCCACCAGGTACTACTCAGCTACTCAGCTACTCAGCTACTCTCTACCAGGTACTACTCAGCTACTCAGCTACTCAGCTACTCTCTACCAGCTACTCAGCTACTCAGCTACTCAGCTACTCTCTACCAGGTACTACTCAGCTACTCAGCTACTCTCTACCAGCTACTCAGCTACTCAGCTACTCTCTACCAGGTACTACTCAGCTACTCAGCTACTCTCTACCAGCTACTACTCAGCTACTCAGCTACTCAGCTACTCTCCACCAGGTACTACTCAGCTACTCAGCTACTCTCTACCAGCTACTACTCAGCTACTCAGCTACTCAGCTACTCTCCACCAGGTACTACTCAGCTACTCAGCTACTCAGCTACTCTCTACCAGGTACTACTCAGCTACTCAGCTACTCAGCTACTCTCTACCAGGTACTACTCAGCTACTCAGCTACTCAGCTACTCAGCTACTCTCTACCAGGTACTACTCAGCTACTCAGCTACCAGCTACTCTCTACCAGCTACTCAGCTACTCTCTACCAGCTACTCTCCACCAGGTACTACTCAGCTACTCAGCTACTCTCTACCAGGTACTACTCAGCTACTCAGCTACTCTCTACCAGCTACTACTCAGCTACTCTCCACCAGGTACTACTCAGCTACTCAGCTACTCTCTACCAGCTACTCAGCTACTCAGCTACTCTCTACCAGCTACTCTCCACCAGGTACTACTCAGCTACTCAGCTACTCTCTACCAGGTACTACTCAGCTACTCAGCTACTCAGCTACTCTCTACCAGCTACTACTCAGCTACTCAGCTACTCAGCTACTCTCTACCAGGTACTACTCAGCTACTCAGCTACTCAGCTACTCTCTACCAGGTACTACTCAGCTACTCAGCTACTCAGCTACTCTCTACCAGGTACTACTCAGCTACTCAGCTACTCAGCTACTCAGCTACTCTCTACCAGGTACTACTCAGCTACTCAGCTACTCTCTACCAGGTACTACTCAGCTACTCAGCTACCAGCTACTCTCTACCAGCTACTCAGCTACTCTCTACCAGGTACTACTCAGCTACTCAGCTACTCTCTACCAGCTACTCTCCACCAGGTACTACTCAGCTACTCTCCACCAGGTACTACTCAGCTACTCAGCTACTCAGCTACTCTCTACCAGCTACTACTCAGCTACTCAGCTACTCAGCTACTCAGCTACCAGCTACTCTCTACCAGCTACTCTCTACCAGCTACTCTCTACCAGCTACTCTCTACCAGCTACTCAGCTACTCTCTACCAGCTACTCTCTACCAGCTACTCAGCTACTCTCTACCAGCTACTCAGCTACTCTCTACCAGCTACTCTCTACCAGCTACTCTCTACCAGCTACTCTCTACCAGCTACTCAGCTACTCTCTACCAGCTACTCTCTACCGGCTACTCTCTACCGGCTACTCTCTACCAGCTACTCTCTACCAGCTACTCTCTACCGGCTACTCAGCTACTCTCTACCAGCTACTCTCTACCAGCTACTCTCCACCAGCTACTCTCTACCAGCTACTCTCTACCAGCTACTCTCTACCGGCTACTCAGCTACTCTCTACCAGCTACTCTCTACCGGCTACTCTCTACCAGCTACTCTCTACCGGCTACTCTCTACCAGCTACTCTCTACCAGCTACTCTCTACCAGCTACTCAGCTACTCTCTACCAGCTACTCTCTACCAGCTACTCTCTACCAGCTACTCTCTACCGGCTACTCTCTACCAGCTACTCTCTACCGGCTACTCTCTACCAGCTACTCTCTACCAGCTACTCTCTACCAGCTACTCAGCTACTCTCTACCAGCTACTCTCTACCGGCTACTCTCTACCGGCTACTCTCTACCAGCTACTCTCTACCAGCTACTCTCTACCAGCTACTCTCTACCAGCTACTCAGCTACTCTCTACCAGCTACTCTCTACCAGCTACTCTCTACCAGCTACTCAGCTACTCTCTACCAGCTACTCTCTACCAGCTACTCTCTACCAGCTACTCTCTACCAGCTACTCTCTACCAGCTACTCAGCTACTCTCTACCAGCTACTCTCTACCAGCTACTCTCCACCAGCTACTCTCTACCAGCTACTCTCTACCAGCTACTCTCTACCAGCTACTCTCCACCAGCTACTCTCTACCAGCTACTCAGCTACTCTCTACCAGCTACTCTCTACCAGCTACTCTCTACCAGCTACTCTCCACCAGCTACTCTCCACCAGCTACTCTCCACCAGCTACTCTCCACCAGCTACTCTCTACCAGCTACTCAGCTACTCTCCACCAGCTACTCTCCACCAGCTACTCTCTACCAGCTACTCTCTACCAGCTACTCTCTACCAGCTACTCTCTACCAGCTACTCAGCTACTCTCTACCAGCTACTCTCTACCAGCTACTCTCCACCAGCTACTCTCTACCAGCTACTCTCTACCAGCTACTCTCTACCAGCTACTCAGCTACTCTCTACCAGCTACTCTCTACCAGCTACTCTCCACCAGCTACTCTCTACCAGCTACTCTCTACCAGCTACTCTCTACCAGCTACTCTCTACCGGCTACTCTCTACCGGCTACTCTCTACCGGCTACTCTCTACCGGCTACTCTCTACCGGCTACTCTCTACCGCCTACTCTCTACCAGCTACTCTCTACCAGCTACTCAGCTACTCTCTACCAGCTACTCTCTACCAGCTACTCTCTACCAGCTACTCTCTACCAGCTACTCAGCTACTCTCTACCAGCTACTCTCTATCGGCTACTCTCTACCAGCTACTCTCTACCAGCTACTCTCTACCGGCTACTCTCTACCGGCTACTCTCTACCAGCTACTCTCTACCAGCTACTCTCTACCAGCTACTCTCTACCAGCTACTCAGCTACTCTCTACCAGCTACTCTCTACCAGCTACTCTCTACCAGCTACTCAGCTACTCTCTACCAGCTACTCTCTACCAGCTACTCTCTACCAGCTACTCTCTACCAGCTACTCTCTACCAGCTACTCAGCTACTCTCTACCAGCTACTCTCTATCGGCTACTCTCTACCAGCTACTCTCTACCAGCTACTCTCTACCGGCTACTCTCTACCAGCTACTCTCTACCAGCTACTTAGCTACTCTCTACCAGCTACTCTCTACCAGCTACTCTCTACCAGCTACTCTCTACCAGCTACTCAGCTACTCTCTACCAGCTACTCTCTATCGGCTACTCTCTACCAGCTACTCTCTACCAGCTACTCTCTACCGGCTACTCTCTACCGGCTACTCTCTACCGGCTACTCTCTACCGGCTACTCTCTACCGGCTACTCTCTACCAGCTACTCTCTACCGGCTACTCTCTACCGGCTACTCTCTACCGGCTACTCTCTACCGGCTACTCTCTACCAGCTACTCTCTACCAGCTACTCTCTACCAGCTACTCTCTACCAGCTACTCAGCCACTCTCTACCAGCTACTCTCTACCAGCTACTCTCTACCAGCTACTCAGCTACTCTCTACCAGCTACTCTCTACCAGCTACTCTCTACCAGCTACTCTCTACCAGCTACTCAGCTACTCTCTACCAGCTACTCTCTATCGGCTACTCTCTACCAGCTACTCTCTACCAGCTACTCTCTACCGGCTACTCTCTACCAGCTACTCTCTACCAGCTACTCTCTACCAGCTACTCAGCTACTCTCTACCAGCTACTCTCTACCAGCTACTCTCTACCAGCTACTCTCTACCAGCTACTCTCTACCAGCTACTCAGCTACTCTCTACCAGCTACTCTCTACCGGCTACTCTCTACCGGCTACTCTCTACCGGCTACTCTCTACCGGCTACTCTCTACCGGCTACTCTCTACCGGCTACTCTCTACCGGCTACTCTCTACCGGCTACTCTCTACCGGCTACTCTCTACCCGCTACTTTCTACCAGCTACTCTCTACCAGCTACTCTCTACCCGCTACTCTCTACCAGCTACTCTCTACCAGCTACTCTCTACCAGCTACTCAGCTACTTTCGAGGGGAGGGGCTGGGAGGGGGTGGGGGGGACGAGGGGAGGGGCTGGGAGAGGGTGGGGGGGACGAGGGGAGGGGCTGGGAGAGGGTGGGGGGGGACGAGGGGAGGGGCTGGGAGGGGGTGGGGGGGGACGAGGGGAGGGGCTGGGAGAGGGTGGGGGGGGACGAGGGGAGGGGCTGGGAGGGGGTGGGGGGGGACGAGGGGAGGGGCTGGGAGGGGGTGGGGGGGGACGAGGGGAGGGGCTGGGAGGGGGTGGGGGGGGACGAGGGGAGGGGCTGGGAGCGGGTGGGGGGGGACGAGGGGAGGGGCTGGGAGGGGGTGGGGGGGGACGAGGGGAGGGGCTGGGAGGGGGTGGGGGGGGACGAGGGGAGGGGCTGGGAGCGGGTGGGGGGGGACGAGGGGAGGGGCTGGGAGGGGGTGGGGGGGGACGAGGGGAGGGGCTGGGAGGGGGTGGGGGGGGACGAGGGGAGGGGCTGGGAGCGGGTGGGGGGGGACGAGGGGAGGGGCTGGGAGGGGGTGTGGGGGACGAGGGGAGGGGCTGGGGTCACCTGGGTGGGCGGTGACCCCTTGACCCGACCCCATCACTCAGCGATCGTGGAGTCAGTGTCTGTGTCTGTCTCTGTCTGTGTCTGTCTGTGTCTCTGTCTGTGTTTCTGTCTGTGTCTGTGCATGTGTCTGTGTGTGTATGTCTCTGTGTCTCTGTTTGTCTGTGTCTGTCTGTGTCTCTCTGTCTGTCTCTGTCTGTGTCTGTCTGTGTCTCTGTCTGTCTGTGTCTCTGTCTGTCTCTGTCTGTCTGTGTCTGTCTGTGTCTCTGTCTGTGTCTCTGTCTGTGTCTTTGTCTGACTGTGTCTGTGTGTGTCTGTGCATGTGTCTGTGTATGTGTGTGTCTGTCTCTGTCTGTGTGTGTCTGTCTCTGTCTGTGTGTGTCTGCCTGTCTGTGCGTGTCTCTGTCTGTGTCTCTGTCTGTGTCTGTCTCTCTGTCTCTCTGTCTGTCTCTGTCTGTGTCTGTCTGTGCGTGTCTCTGTCTGTCTGTGTCTGTCTGTGTCTGTCTCTGTTCGTCTGTCTGACTCGCCGGCTCTCTGTCTGACTCTCTCCCGCTGTCCGATGTAGAATGTCTGCTGGATCAGCATCACATCGACTCCTGCTGCTGCTGCTGCTGGGATTCTCCTCTACATCCTCCGCTGAGCCATGCGGTGAGACTCACGGAGACTCACAGAGACCCACAGAGACTCACAGAGACTCACAGAGACCCACAGAGACTCACGGAGACTCACAGAGACTCACAGAGACCCACAGAGACCCACAGAGACTCACAGAGACTCACAGAGACCCACAGAGACCCACAGAGACTCACAGAGATACATAGAGACTCACAGAGATACATAGAGACTCACAGAGACCCACAGAGACCCACAGAGACCCACAGAGACTCATAGAGACTCACAGAGACTCACAGAGACTCATAGAGATACATAGAGACTCACAGAGACTCACAGAGACTCACAGAGACCCACAGAGACCCACAGAGACTCACAGAGATACATAGAGACTCACAGAGACTCACAGAGACTCACAGAGACCCACAGAGACTCACAGAGATACATAGAGACTCACAGAGACTCACAGAGACTCATAGAGACTCACAGAGACCCACAGAGACCCACAGAGACTCACAGAGACCCACAGAGACTCACGGAGACTCACAGAAACTCACAGAGACTCACAGAGACTCACAGAGACACACAGAGACTCACAGAGACTCATAGAGACTCACAGAGACACACAGAGACTCACAGAGACTCATAGAGACTCACAGAGACTCATAGAGATACATAGAGACTCACAGAGACTCACAGAGACCCACAGAGACTCACGGAGACTCACAGAAACTCACAGAGACTCACAGAGACTCACAGAGACACACAGAGACTCACAGAGACTCATAGAGACTCACAGAGACACACAGAGACCCACAGAGACTCATAGAGACTCACAGAGACTCACAGAGACTCATAGAGATACATAGAGACTCACAGAGACTCACAGAGACTCACAGAGACCCACAGAGACCCACAGAGACTCACAGAGATACATAGAGACTCACAGAGACTCACAGAGACTCACAGAGACTCACAGAGACCCACAGAGACTCACAGAGATACATAGAGACTCACAGAGACTCACAGAGACTCATAGAGACTCATAGAGACTCATAGAGATACAGAGAGACTCACAGAGACCCACAGAGACTCACGGAGACTCACAGAAACTCACAGAGACTCACAGAGACTCACAGAGACACACAGAGACTCACAGAGACTCATAGAGACTCACAGAGACACACAGAGACTCACAGAGACTCATAGAGACTCACAGAGACACACAGACCCACAGAGACTCATAGAGACTCACAGAGACACACAGAGACCCACAGAGACTCATAGAGACTCACAGAGACCCACAGAGACACACAGAGACTCACAGAGACCCACAGAGACCCACAGAGACTCACAGAGACCCACAGAGACTCATAGAGACTCATAGAGACTCACAGAGACCCACAGAGACTCACAGAGACCCACAGAGACCCACATAGACTCACAGAGACCCACAGAGACTCACAGAGACTCACAGAGACTCATAGAGACTCACAGAGACCCACAGAGACCCACAGAGACTCACAGAGACACACAGAGACTCACAGAGACACACAGAGACTCACAGAGACTCACAGAGACACACAGAGACTCACAGAGACACACAGAGACTCACAGAGACTCACAGAGACCCACAGAGACTCACAGAGACCCACGGAGACTCACGGAGACTCACAGAGACTCACAGAGACTCACAGAGACTCACAGAGACTCACAGAGACCCACAGAGACTCACAGAGACTCACAGAGACTCATAGAGACTCGCAGAGACTCGCAGAGACTCACAGAGACTCACAGAGACTCACAGAGACCCACAGAGACTCACAGAGACTCACAGAGACCCACAGAGACTCACAGAGACTCACAGAGACCCACAGAGACTCACAGAGACCCACAGAGACTCACAGAGACTCACAGAGACACACAGAGACTCACAGAGACACACAGAGACACACAGAGACTCACAGAGACTCACAGAGACACACAGAGACCCACAGAGACCCACAGAGACTCACAGAGACTCACAGAGACACACAGAGACTCACAGAGACCCACAGAGACTCACAGAGACCCACAGAGACTCACAGAGACTCACAGAGACTCACAGAGACACACAGAGACACACAGAGACACACAGAGACTCACAGAGACCCACAGAGACTCACAGAGACTCACAGAGACTCACAGAGACTCACAGAGATACACAGAGACTCACAGAGACTCACAGAGACTCACAGAGACACACAGAGACTCACAGAGACACACAGAGACACACAGAGACTCACCACACACAGAGACTCACCACACACAGAGACTCACAGAGACTCACAGAGACACACAGAGACTCACAGAGATACACAGAGACACACAGAGACTCACCACTCACAGAGACTCACAGAGACACACAGAGACCCACAGAGACTCACAGAGACTCACAGAGATACACAGAGACACACAGACTCACCACTCACAGAGACTCACAGAGACACACAGAGACCCACAGAGACTCACAGAGACTCACAGAGATACACAGAGACACACAGACTCACCACTCACAGAGACCCACAGAGACTCACAGAGATACACAGAGACTCACAGAGACTCACAGAGACTCACAGAGATACACAGAGACACACAGAGACTCACCACTCACAGAGACTCACAGAGACACACAGAGACCCACAGAGACTCACAGAGACTCACAGAGATACACAGAGACACACAGACTCACCACTCACAGAGACTCACAGAGACACACAGAGACCCACAGAGACTCACAGAGACTCACAGAGATACACAGAGACTCACAGAGACTCACCACTCACAGAGACTCACAGAGACACACAGAGACCCACAGAGACTCACAGAGACTCACAGAGATACACAGAGACACACAGAGACTCACCACTCACAGAGACTCACAGAGATACACGGAGACTCACAGAGACTCACCACTCACAGAGACTCACAGAGACTCACAGAGACCCACAGAGACACACAGAGACCCACAGAGACACACAGAGACCCACAGAGACTCACCACTCACAGAGACTCACAGAGACTCACAGAGACCCACAGAGACACACAGAGACCCACAGAGACTCACAGAGACTCACCACTCACAGAGACTCACAGAGACTCACAGAGACACACAGAGACCCACAGAGACACACAGAGACCCACAGAGACTCACCACTCACAGAGACTCACAGAGACTCACAGAGACTCACAGACACACACAGAGACACACAGAGACTCACAGAGATACACAGAGACACACAGAGACTCACAGAGACTCACAGACACACACAGAGACACACAGAGACTCACAGAGACTCACAGAGACTCACAGAGACTCACAGACACACACAGAGACTCACAGAGACTCACAGACACACACAGAGACACACAGAGACTCAGCACACACAGAAACGACTATACACTACACTACACACTACACTACACACTACACTACACACTACACACTACACTACTACACTACAGTACTACACACTACACTACATACTACACTACACTACACACTACACTACTACACTACACACTACACTACACTATACACTACACTACGTAATACACTACACTATACACTACACTACTACACTACTCTACTATACACTACACTACTACACACTACACTACTACACTACACTATACACTACACTACTACACACTACACTACACACTACACTACACACTACACTACACACTCCACTACACACTACACTATACACTACACCACACTACACTACACACTACACTACACACTATACACTACACTACTACACTACACACTATACACTATACACTACACACTATACTATACACTACACACTACACTACACTACTACACTATACACTACTACACACTATACACTACACTACACACTACTACACTACACTACACACTACACACTACACTACACACTACACTACACACTACACTATACACTACACTACTACACTACACACTACACCCTCCCCCCCTCTCTCCCTCTGGCAGGCTCCAGCGTGGGCCTCACCGAGGCCATTGACGTCCTTCTGGACGTCCTCCGGCAAGCAGAGAACACCGGCCACAGCTGCGGCCGCGGCGGTGGTGGTGGTGGTGCCGGTGGTGGTGCTGGTGGTGGTGCTGGTGGTGCCGGTGGTGGCGGTGCCGGTGGTGGCGGTGCCGGTGGCGGTGCCGGTGCTGGTGGTGTCGGTGCCGGTGGTGCCGGTGGTGGCGGTGCCGGTGGTGGTGGTGCTGGTGCCGGTGGTGGCGGTGCCGGTGCTGGTGGTGTCGGTGCCGGTGGTGCTGGTGGTGTCGGTGCCGGTGGTGGTGGTGCTGGTGCCGGTGGTGGCGGTGCCGGTGGTGGCTGTGCCGGTGCCGGTGGTGCTGGTGCCGGTGCTGGTGGTGCTGGTGCTGGTGGTGCTGGTGCTGGTGGTGGTGGTGGTGTCCGTTGCCAGCCTCTGTTCACGTGCCCCAGTCCGCTGCTGCAGTTGGCTCGGAGCGTCGCGCAGGCCGGAGGCGGTGAGGATTGCCGGGGCGATGGCGGCAGCAGCGGCGCTGCAGCCGCCGAGATCCGTCGCCGCCACAAGATGCTGAAGGACGCCCTGCCGGGGATGGTCGCGTCGGAGCGAGGGTAGGGTGGGGGGGGGGACACGGAGAGAGAGAGAGACAGAGAGTGTGAGATGGAAATAAAGAGAGAGACACGGAGACTCTACACTATACACTACACCATACACTACACTATACACTACACTATACACTACACTCTACACTACACTATACACTACACACTACACACTACACTATACACTACACTATACACTACACTCTACACTACACTATACACTACACACTACACACTACACTATACACTACACTATACACTACACCATACACTACACTATACACTACACTCTACACTACACCACTATACACTACACCATACACTACACTATACACTACACTATACACTACACCATACACTACACTATACACTACACTCTACACTACACCACTATACACTACACTACACACTACACTACTGTACATTATACACTACACTACACACAACACTGCCGCCACAAGATGCTGAAGGACGCCCTGCCGGGGATGGTCGCGTCGGAGCGAGGGGAGGGGAGGGGGGACGGAGAGAGAGAGAGACAGAGTGTGATGGGGAGAGAGACACGGAGAGAGAGACAGAGAGAGAGAGACACAGAGAGAGAGACAGACACGGAGAGAGACAGAGAGACAGAGAGAGAGTGAGATGGAAATGAAGAGAGAGAGAGAGACGGAGAGTACAGGCAAAGTTGGCGAGGTCACGGCGCTTGTTAGCCAGGTAAGGCACCACCAGACGACGCAACCGGGTACCCGATACCCGTACCCTACCCGATACCCGTACCCTACCCGATACCCGGCTACCCGTACCCGGCTAGGTACGGGTAGCCGTTTGCGACCCTGGTGCGTCCGGGTACGGGTAGGGAATCAAAACCCGTTTGCGACCCCTGGTTGGTGGGTGAGTAAGTGGGTGGGTGAGTGAGTGAGTGGGTGGGTGAGTGGGTGGGTGAGTGGGTGAGTAGGTGCGTGGGTGAGTTCGTGAGTGAGTGGGTGAGTTCGTGAGTGAGTGAGTGGGTGAGTGGGTGGGTGAGTGGGTGAGTAAGTGGGTGGGTGAGTGAGTGAGTGAGTGGGTGAGTTCGTGAGTGAGTGAGTGGGTGAGTGGGTGGGTGAGTGGGTGAGTAAGTGGGTGGGTGAGTGAGTGAGTGAGTGGGTGAGTTCGTGAGTGAGTGAGTGGGTGAGTGGGTGGGTGAGTGGGTGAGTAGGTGCGTGGGTGAGTTCGTGAGTGAGTGGGTGAGTGAGTAGCTGAATTAGTGGGTGGGTGGGTGAGTGAGTGGGAGAGTTTGCGACCCTGGTGCGGCTGGGTACGGGTAGGCCGCGAGTCACTGGTGAGTCACCGTTTGTCACTCATTTCCCAACGTCTTGTCTCTTCTCACAATTCAAGTTCCTAGAATCAACCCACCCGCGCCTGCAACGTGGCTTCATCCCAGAGGTCGCAATCAGATACCCGATTACCCGTAGCCTACCCGTAGCCTACCCGTACCCGGCCGGGTACGGGTAGGGTACGGGTACGGCCGGGTACGGGTACGGGTACACAGTGAGTGAGTGATTGACACACACACACAGTGACACACACACACAGTGACACACACACAGTGACACACACACACAGTGAGTGAGTGACACACACACAGTGACACACACAGTGACACACACACACACAGTGACACACACACAGTGACACACACACACAGTGAGTGAGTGACACACACACACAGTGACACACACAGTGACACACACACACACAGACACACAGTGAGTGATTGACACAGTAACACACACAGACACACACACACACAGTGACACACACACACAGTGACACACACACACACAGACACACAGTGAGTGATTGACACACACACAGACACACACACACACAGTGACACACACACACAGTGACACACACACACAGTGACACACAGTGACACACACACACAGTGACACACACACACAGTGAGTGAGTGACACACACAGTGACACACACAGTGACACACACACACACAGACACACAGTGAGTGATTGACACAGTAACACACACAGACACACACACACACACAGTGACACACACACACAGTGACACACACACACAGACACACAGTGAGTGATTGACACACACACACACAGACACACAATGACACACACACACAGTGACACACACACACACAGACACACACACAGTGACACACACACACAGTGACACACACACACAGTGACACACAGTGACACACACTCAGTGAGTGATTGACACCCCACCCCTCCCACCAGCCGACCCGGCTTGCTGGCGCTGCTGCTGCTGTGGCTGCGCTCTGCGGGCGAGCGGACGGCGAGCGGCGTGAGGGTCGGCCGCGAGAAGGTGGACGTCGTGAGCTCCCTGCGGCGAGCGGTGGACACGGAGAGGAAGTGGCTGCGTCGGCGTGAGTCGCTCATCGCCGCCAGCGTGTGGTCCGTCTAGACGCGCGTGTCTCCCCTGTGTCTCCGTCTAGACGTGTCTCCCCGTGTCTCCGTCTAGACGTGTCTCCCCGTGTCTCCGTCTAGACGTGTCTCCCCGTGTCTCCGTCTAGACGTGTCTCCCTGTGTCCGTCTAGACGTGTCTCCCCGTGTCTCCGTCTAGACGTGTCTCCCCGTGTCCGTCTAGACGTGTCTCCCCGTGTCTCCGTCTAGACGTGTCTCCCCGTGTCTCCGTCTAGACGTGTCTCCCCGTGTCTCCGTCTAGACGTGTCTCCCTGTGTCCGTCTAGACGTGTCTCCCCGTGTCTCCGTCTAGACGTGTCTCCCCGTGTCCGTCTAGACGTGTCTCCCCGTGTCTCCGTCTAGACGTGTCTCCCCGTGTGTCCGTCTAGACGTGTCTCCCCGTGTCTCCGTCTAGACGTGTCTCCCCATGTCTCCGTCTAGACGTGTCTCCCCGTGTCCGTCTAGACGTGTCTCCCCCGTGTCCGTCTAGACGTGTCTCCCCCGTGTCTCCGTCTAGACGTGTCTCCCCCGTGTCCGTCTAGACGCGTCTCCCCCGTGTCTCCGTCTAGACGTGTCTCCCCGTGTCTCCGTCTAGACGCGTCTCCCCGTGTCTCCGTCTAGACGTGTCTCCCCGTGTCTCCGTCTAGACGTGTCTCCCCGTGTCTCTGTCTAGACGTGTCTCCCCGTGTCCGTCTAGACGTGTCTCCCCGTGTCTCCGTCTAGACGTGTCTCCCCGTGTCTCCGTCTAGACGTGTCTCCCGCGTGTCTCCGTCTAGACGTGTCTCCCCGTGTCCGTCTAGACGTGTCTCCCCGTGTCTCCGTCTAGACGTGTCTCCCCGTGTCTCCGTCTAGACGTGTCTCCCTGTGTCTCCGTCTAGACGTGTCTCCCCGTTTGTCTCTGTCTAGACGCGTGTCTCCCCGTGTCCGTCTAGACGTGTCTCCCCGTGTCTCCGTCTAGACGTGTCTCCCCGTGTCTCCGTCTAGACGTGTCTCCCCGTGTGTCTCTGTCTAGACGCGTGTCTCCCCCCCCGTGTCCCCGTCTAGACGCGTGTCTCCCCGTGTGTCTCTGTCTAGACGCGTGTCTCCCCCCCCGTGTCTCCGTCTAGACGTGTTTCCCCGTGTCTCCGTCTAGACGTGTCTCCCCCGTGTCTCCATCTAGACGTGTCTCCCCGTGTCTCCGTCTAGACGTGTCTCCCCGTGTCTCCGTCTAGACGTGTCCCCCCGTGTGTCTCCGTCTAGACGTGTCCCCCCGTGTGTCTCCGTCTAGACGTGTCTCCCCCGTGTCTCTGTCTAGACGTGTCTCCCCGTGTCTCCGTCTAGACGTGTCTCCCCGTGTCTCCGTCTAGGCGTGTCCCCCCGTGTGTCTCCGTCTAGACGTGTCCCCCCGTGTGTCTCCGTCTAGACGTGTCTCCCCCGTGTCTCTGTCTAGACGCGTCTCCCCGTGTCTCCGTCTAGACGTGTCTCCCCGTGTCTCCGTCTAGACGTGTCTCCCTGTGTCTGTCTAGACGTGTCTCCCCGTGTCTCCGTCTAGACGTGTCTCCCCGTGTCTCCGTCTAGACGTGTCTCCCTGTGTCTGTCTAGACGTGTCTCCCCGTGTCTCCGTCTAGACGTGTCTCCCCGTGTCTCCGTCTAGACGTGTCTCCCCGTGTCTCCGTCTAGACGCGTCTCCCCGTGTCTCCGTCTAGACGTGTCTCTCCGTGTCTCCGTCTAGACGTGTCTCCCCGTGTCTCCGTCTAGACGTGTCTCCCCGTGTCTCCGTCTAGACGTGTCCCCCCGTGTCTCCGTCTAGACGTGTCTCCCCGTGTCTCCGTCTAGACGTGTCTCTCCGTGTCTCCGTCTAGACGTGTCTCCCTGTGTCCGTCTAGACGTGTCTCCCCGTGTCTCCGTCTAGACGTGTCTCCCCGTGTCCGTCTAGACGTGTCTCCCCCCGTGTCTCCGTCTAGACGTGTCTCCCCATGTCCGTCTAGACGTGTCTCCCCGTGTCTCCGTCTAGACGTGTCTCCCCGTGTCTCCGTCTAGACATGTCTCCCCATGTCCGTCTAGACGTGTCTCCCCGTGTCTCCGTCTAGACGTGTCTCCCCGTGTCTCCGTCTAGACGTGTCTCCCCGTGTCTCCGTCTAGACGCGTCTCCCCGTGTGTCTCCGTCTAGACGTGTCTCCCCGTGTGTCTCCGTCTAGACGTGTCTCCCCGTGTCTCCGTCTAGACGCGTCTCCCCGTGTCTCTGTCTAGACGTGTCTCCCCGTGTCTCCGTCTAGACGTGTCTCCCCGTGTCTCTGTCTAGACGTGTCTCCCCGTGTCTCCGTCTAGACGTGTCTCCCCCGCGTCCGTCTAGACGTGTCTCCCCGTGTCTCCATCTAGCCGTGTCTCCCCGTGTCCGTCTAGACGTGTCTCCCCGTGTCTCCGTCTAGACGTGTCTCCCCGTGTCTCCGTCTAGACGTGTCTCCCCCCGTGTCTCCGTCTAGACGTGTCTCCCCGTGTCCGTCTAGACGTGTCTCCCCGTGTCTCCGTCTAGACGTGTCCCCCGTGTCTCCGTCTAGACGTGTCCCCCGTGTCTCCGTCTAGACGTGTCTCCCTGTGTCTCCGTCTAGACGTGTCTCCCCGTGTCCGTCTAGACGTGTCTCCCCGTGTCTCTGTCTAGACGTGTCTCCCCGTGTCCGTCTAGACGTGTCTCCCCGTGTCCGTCTAGACGTGTCTCCCCGTGTCTCCGTCTAGACGTGTCTCCCCCGTGTCTCCGTCTAGACGTGTCTCCCTGTGTCCGTCTAGACGTGTCTCCCCGTGTCTCCGTCTAGACGTGTCTCCCCGTGTCTCCGTCTAGACGTGTGTCTCCCCGTGTCTCCGTCTAGACGTGTCTCCCCATGTCCGTCTAGACGTGTCTCCCCGTGTCTCCGTCTAGACGTGTCCCCCCGTGTGTCTCCGTCTAGACGTGTCTCCCCGTGTCTTTGTCTAGACGTGTCTCCCCGTGTCTCCGTCTAGACGTGTCTCCCCCGTGTCTCCGTCTAGACCTGTCTCCCCGTGTCTCCGTCTAGACGTGTCTCCCCGTGTCCATCTAGACGTGTCTCCCCGTGTCCGTCTAGACGCGTGTCTCCCCCCGTGTCTCCGCCATGCGTGTGTCCGTCTAGATGAGTGTCAACTCAGCAGCTCCTACGAGCTGTCCCTGTCCGCGCTGTCTCCCCGTGTCTCCGTCTAGACACGTGTCTCCCCCCCCGTGTCCCCGTCTAGACGCGTGTCTCCCCGTGTCTCCGTCTAGACACGTGTCTCCCCCCCCCGTGTCTCCGTCTAGACGTGTGTCTCCCCGTGTGTCTCTGTCTAGACGCGTGTCTCCCCCCCCGTGTCCCCGTCTAGACGCGTGTCTCCCCGTGTCTCCGTCTAGACACGTGTCTCCCCCCCCGTGTCCCCGTCTAGACGCGTGTCTCCCCGTGTCTCCGTCTAGACACGTGTCTCCCCCCCCCCGTGTCTCCGTCTAGACGTGTGTCTCCCCGTGTGTCTCTGTCTAGACGCGTGTCTCCCCCCCCGTGTCCCCGTCTAGACGCGTGTCTCCCCGTGTCTCTGTCTAGACGCGTGTCTCCCCCCCCGTGTCTCCGTCTAGACGCGTGTCTCCCCGTGTCTCTGTCTAGACGCGTGTCTCCGTCTAGACGTGTCTCCCCCGTGTCTCCGTCTAGACGTGTCTCCCCCCCCGTGTCTCTGTCATGACGTGTCTCCCTCCCGTGTCTCTGTCTAGACGTGTCTCCCCGTGTCTCCGTCTAGACGTGTCTCCCCGTGTCTCCGTCTAGACGCGTGTCTCCCCCGTGTCTCCGTCTAGACGCGTGTCTCCCCGTGTCTCCGTCTAGACGTGTCTCCCCGTGTCTCCGTCTAGACGCGTGTCTCCCCGTGTCTCCGTCTAGACGCGTGTCTCCCCGTGTCTCCGTCTAGACGTGTCTCCCCCCCCGTGTCTCTGTCTAGACGTGTCTCCCCCCCGTGTCTCTGTCTAGACGTGTCTCCCCGTGTTTCCGTCTAGACGCGTGTCTCCCCGTGTCCCCGTCTAGACGCGTGTCTCCCCGTGTCTCCGTCTAGACGTGTGTCTCCCCCCCCCGTGTCTCTGTCTAGACGCGTGTCTCCCCGTGTCTCCGTCTAGACGCGTGTCTCCCCATGTCTCCGTCTAGACGCGTCTCCCCCCCCCGTGTCTCCGTCTAGACGCGTGTCTCCCCGTGTCTCTGTCTAGACGCGTCTCCCCCCCCCGTGTCTCCATCTAGACGCGTGTCTTCTCCCCGTGTCTCTGTCTAGACGCGTGTCTCCCCCCCGTGTCTCTGTCTAGACGCGTGTCTCCCCCCCGCGTCTCCGTCTAGACGCGTGTCCGCTGAGCAGCTTCTACGAGCTGTCCCTGTCGGCGCTGTCTCTCTGCGTGTCTCCGTCTAGACGTGTGTCTCCCCCCTGTGTCTCTCCCCCCCGTGTCTCTGTCTAGACGCGTGTCCGCTGAGCAGCTTCTACGAGCTGTCCCTGTCGGCGCTGTCTCTCTGCGTGTCTCCGTCTAGACGTGTGTCTCCCCCTGTGTCTCTCCCCCCCGTGTCTCTGTCTAGACGCGTGTCCGCTGAGCAGCTTCTACGAGCTGTCCCTGTCCGCGCTGTCTCTCTGCGTGTCTCCGTCTAGACGTGTGTCTCCCCCTGTGTCTCTCTCCCCGTGTCTCTGTCTAGACGCGTGTCTCTGTCTAGACGTGTGTCTCCCCCTGTGTCTCCCCCCCGTGTCTCTGTCTAGACGCGTGTCCGCTGAGCAGCTTCTACGAGCTGTCCCTGTCCGCGCTGTCTCTCTGCGTGTCTCCGTCTAGACGTGTGTCTCCCCCTGTGTCTCTCTCCCCGTGTCTCTGTCTAGACGCGTGTCTCTGTCTAGACGTGTGTCTCCCCCTGTGTCTCCCCCCCGTGTCTCTGTCTAGACGCGTGTCCGCTGAGCAGCTTCTACGAGCTGTCCCTGTCCGCGCTGTCTCTCTGCGTGTCTCCGTCTAGACGTGTGTCTCCCCCTGTGTCTCTCTCCCCGTGTCTCTGTCTAGACGCGTGTCTGTCTAGACGTGTGTCTCCCCCTGTGTCTCTCCCCCCCGTGTCTCTGTCTAGACGCGTGTCCGCTGAGCAGCTTCTACGAGCTGTCCCTGTCCGCGCTGTCTCTCTGCGTGTCTCCGTCTAGACGTGTGTCTCCCCCTGTGTCTCTCTCCCCGTGTCTCTGTCTAGACGCGTGTCTCTGTCTAGACGTGTGTCTCCCCCTGTGTCTCCCCCCCGTGTCTCTGTCTAGACGCGTGTCCGCTGAGCAGCTTCTACGAGCTGTCCCTGTCCGCGCTGTCTCTCTGCGTGTCTCCGTCTAGACGTGTGTCTCCCCCTGTGTCTCTCTCCCCGTGTCTCTGTCTAGACGCGTGTCTGTCTAGACGTGTGTCTCCCCCTGTGTCTCCCCCCCGTGTCTCTGTCTAGACGCGTGTCCGCTGAGCAGCTTCTACGAGCTGTCCCTGTCGGCGCTGTCTCTCTGCGTCTCCGACCTGCCCGTGGATCCCGACGTCGCCTCAATCCTCGTCGACGCATCACGGGAAGCCTTCACGCGATGCCCCGGGGACGCACACAGTGAGGCGACAGACACACAGAGACACACACAGACACCCACAGAGACACACAGACACACGCAGAGACACACAGAGACACACAGAGACACACAGACACACGCAGACACACACAGAGACCCACAGAGACACACAGACACACGCAGAGACCCACAGAGACCCACAGAGACACACAGAGACACGCAGAGACACAGTCACACACAGAGACACACAGAGACCCACAGAGACACACAGGCACACACAGACACACAGACACACGCAGACACACACATGAGGCGACAGACCCACAGAGACACACACAGACACGCACAGAGACACACAGAGACACACACACACAGATACACGCAGAGATACACAGACACACGCAGAGACCCACAGAGACCCACAGAGACCCACAGACACCCACAGACACCCACAGACACCCACAGAGACTCACAGAGACCCACAGACACCCACAGAGACTCACAGAGACCCACAGACACCCACAGAGACCCACAGAGACCCACAGAGACCCACAGACACCCACAGAGACCCACAGAGACCCACAGACACCCACAGAGACCCACAGACACCCACAGACACCCACAGACACCCACAGAGACCCACAGAGACCCACAGACACCCACAGAGACCCACAGAGACCCACAGAGACCCACAGAGACCCACAGACACCCACAGAGACCCACAGACACCCACAGACACCCACAGAGACTCATAGAGACCCACAGAGACCCACAGAGACCCACAGAGACCCACAGAGACCCACAGAGACTCATAGAGACCCACAGACACCCACAGAGACCCACAGACACCCACAGAGACCCACAGAGACCCACAGAGACCCACAGACACCCACAGACACCCACAGAGACCCACAGAGACCCACAGAGACCCACAGAGACCCACAGACACCCACAGAGACCCACAGAGACCCACAGACACCCACAGAGACCCACAGACACCCACAGACACCCACAGAGACCCACAGAGACCCACAGACACCCACAGAGACCCACAGAGACCCACAGACACCCACAGACACCCACAGAGACCCACAGAGACCCACAGAGACCCACAGAGACCCACAGAGACCCACAGAGACCCACAGAGACCCACAGACACCCACAGAGACCCACAGACACCCACAGAGACCCACAGAGACCCACAGAGACCCACAGACACCCACAGAGACCCACAGACACCCACAGAGACCCACAGAGACCCACAGACACCCACAGAGACCCACAGAGACCCACAGACACCCACAGAGACCCACAGAGACCCACAGAGACCCACAGACACCCACAGAGACCCACAGACACCCACAGAGACCCACAGAGACCCACAGAGACCCACAGACACCCACAGAGACCCACAGACACCCACAGAGACCCACAGAGACCCACAGACATCCACAGAGACCCACAGACATCCACAGAGACCCACAGACACCCACAGACACCAACAGAGACCCACAGACATCCACAGACACCCACAGAGACCCACAGACACCCACAGAGACCCACAGACACCACGTGTCTCCCTGCATCTCTCTCCCAGCGTCTCTCCCCGCGTCTCTCCCCGTGTCTCCCCGTGTCTCTCTCCACGCGTGTCTCTCTGCCCAGGCACGATGTCCATGTGTCTCTCTCCCCGCGTGTCTCCCCGTGTCTCCCCGCGTCTCTCTGCGCAGGCACGATGTCCATGTGTCTCTCTCCCCGCGTGTCTCTCTGCCCGTGTCTCTCCCCCCGTGTCTCTCTCCCCGCGTCTCTCCCCCCGTGTCTCTCCCCCCGTGTCTCTCTCCCCGCGTGTCTCTCTGCCCAGGCACGATGTCCATGTGTCTCTCCTCCCCGCGTCTCTCTGCCCGTGTCTCTCTCCCCGTGTCTCTCCCCGTGTCTCTCTCTCACCACGTCTCTCTCTCACCACGTCTCTCTCCCCGTCTCTCTCTCCCCGTGTCTCCCCGTGTCTCCCCGTGTCTCTCTCTCCCCGCGTCTCTCTGCCCAGGCACGATGTCCATGTGTCTCTCCCCCCGTGTCTCTCTCCCCGTGTCTCCCCGTGTCTCTCTCTCCCCGCGTCTATCTGCCCAGGCACGATGTCCATGTGTCTCTCCCCCCGTGTCTCTCTCCCCGTGTCTCCCCGTGTCTCTCTCTCCCCGCGCGTCTCTCTGCCCAGGCACGATGTCCATGTGTCTCTCCCCCCGTGTCTCTCTCCCCGTGTCTCCCCGTGTCTCTCTCTCCCCGCGCGTCTCTCTGCCCAGGCACGATGTCCATGTGTCTCTCCCCCCGTGTCTCTCTCCCCGTGTCTCCCCGTGTCTCTGTCTCCCCGCGCGTCTCTCTGCCCAGGCACGATGTCCATGTGTCTCTCCCCCCGTGTCTCTCTCCCCGTGTCTCCCCGTGTCTCTCTCTCCCCGCGCGTCTCTCTGCCCAGGCACGATGTCCATGTGTCTCTCCCCCCGTGTCTCTCTCCCCGTGTCTCCCCGTGTCTCTCTCTCCCCGCGCGTCTCTCTGCCCAGGCACGATGTCCATGTGTCTCTCCCCCCGTGTCTCTCTCCCCGTGTCTCCCCGTGTCTCTCTCTCCCCGCGCGTCTCTCTGCCCAGGCACGATGTCCATGTGCTCGCTGGCCCTCTCCTGCGTCTCGTCGCGCCCCGCCGCCCGCTCCGGCCTCTCGCCGAAGCTGGCGGGCGACGTGGAGCAGGCCGCCCGCCGCCTCCTGCGCCGGCTCCAGGCGGCGGAGGCGGCGGCGGCGGCGGAGGAGGAGGATGAGGATGAGAAGAATGATGAGAAGGATGAGAAGGATGAGAAGGAGGAGGAGGCCTTCGAGCGGACGACGTCCGTCTACGGATCCGCAGTGGCCATGCAGGTGAGACGGAGGGGGGGCGCCACCCACTCACCCAGCCACTCACTCAGTCACTCACTCAGCCACTCACTCAGCCACTCACTCAGCCACCCACTCACTCAGCCACTCACTCAGTCACTCACTCAGCCACTCACTCAGCCACTCACTCAGTCACTCACTCAGCCACTCACTCAGCCACTCACTCAGCCACTCACTCAGCCACTCACCCAGCCACTCACTCAGCCACTCACTCAGTCACTCACTCAGTCACTCACCCAGGCACCCACTCACTCAGCCACTCACTCAGCCACTCACTCAGCCACTCACTCAGTCACTCACTCAGCCACTCACTCAGCCACTCACCCAGGCACCCACTCACTCAGCCACTCACTCAGTCACTCACTCAGCCACTCACTCACTCAGTCACTCACTCAGCCACTCACTCAGTCACTCACTCAGTCACTCACTCAGCCACTCACTCAGTCACTCAGGCACCCACTCACCCAGCCACTCACCCAGCCACTCACTCAGCCACTCACTCAGCCACTCACTCAGTCACTCACTCAGTCACTCACTCAGCCACTCACTCAGCCACTCACTCAGCCACTCACTCAGCCACTCACTCAGTCATTCACTCAGCCACTCACTCAGCCACTCACTCAGCCACTCACTCAGTCACTCAGGCACCCACTCACTCAGCCACTCACTCAGCCACTCACTCAGCCACTCACTCAGTCACTCACTCAGCCACTCACTCAGTCACTCACTCAGCCACTCACTCAGTCACTCACTCAGTCACTCACCCAGCCACTCACTCAGTCACTCACCCAGCCACTCACCCTGCCACTCACTCAGCCACTCACTCAGCCACTCACTCAGCCACTCACTCAGCCACTCACTCAGCCACTCACTCAGTCACTCACTCAGCCACTCACTCAGCCACCCACCCAGCCACCCAGCCAGCCAGCCACCCACACAACCAGCCAGCCACCCACCCAGCCACTCACCCACCCACCCACTCACCCACCCACCCACCCCTCCACCCACCCACCCACCACCCCCTCACCCACCCACCACTCACCCACTCACCACCCCCTCCACCCACCCACCCACTCACCCACCCACCCACCACCCGCCACCCGCCACCACAGGCTCTCACAGCAGGCGTGCGCCTGCTGGGTATCTCCCCGCCGGGCTGGGACTGCGGCGCCAGCGAGCGCCGCCTCGTGGCCGCCGCTCTGGCCGGTCGCTTCGGCAACCCGGCCGCGGCGGCCCACGCGCTGCTGGCACTGAGCGGACGCAGCTTCTACGACGCTGCGACACACACCTGCGGTGACCACGGTGACCGCCACGGCACTAGCCACGGTGGCCACGGTGACCACGGTAACCACGGCGGCCGTCGGGGCGGTGACCACGGTGACCGCCACGGCACTAGCCACGGTGGCCACGGTGACCACGGTAACCACGGCGGCCGTCGCGGCGGTGACCACGGTGACCGCCACGGCACTAGCCACGGTGGCCACGGTGACCACGGTAACCACGGCGGCCGTCGCGGCGGTGACCACGGTAACCGCCACGGCACTAGCCACGGTGGCCACGGTGACCACGGCAACCACGGCGTTGGCCGTCGCGGCGGCGACGGAGGTCCGCTTGAGCCGCACCTCGTCCGGCGTGGGAGCGCGGCGGTCGACGGGGACGAGGAGGCGGAGGAGGCGGAGACACGGAACACAGGTAGCAGGCGCTGCGCGGGGTGTGTGGTGCAGTGTTGAGTCTGTGGTGCAGTGTTGAGTCTATGGTGCAGTGTTGAGTCTCAGTGTTGAGCCTATGGTGCAGTGTTGAGTCTATGGTGCAGTGTTGAGTCTGTGGTGCAGTGTTGAGTCTGTGGTGCAGTGTTGAGTCTGTGGTGCAGTGTTGAGTCTATGGTGCAGTGTTGAGTCTATGGTGCAGTGTTGAGTCTATGGGCAGTGTTGAGTCTGTGGTGCAGTGTTGAGTCTGTGGTGCAGTGTTGAGTCTATGGTGCAGTGTTGAGTCTATGGTGCAGTGTTGAGTCTGTGGTGCAGTGTTGAGTCTCAGTGTTGAGTCTATGGTGCAGTGTTGAGTCTGTGGTGCAGTGTTGAGTCTGTGGTGCAGTGTTGAGTCTCAGTGTTGAGCCTATGGTGCAGTGTTGAGTCTATGGTGCAGTGTTGAGTCTATGGTGCAGTGTTGAGTCTGTGGTGCAGTGTTGAGTCTATGGTGCAGTGTTGAGTCTGTGGTGCAGTGTTGAGTCTGTGGTGCAGTGTTGAGTCTATGGTGCAGTGTTGAGTCTATGGTGCAGTGTTGAGTCTGTGGTGCAGTGTTGAGTCTATGGGCAGTGTTGAGTCTATGGTGCAGTGTTGAGTCTATGGTGCAGTGTTGAGTCTGTGGTGCAGTGTTGAGTCTCAGTGTTGAGTCTATGGTGCAGTGTTGAGTCTGTGGTGCAGTGTTGAGTCTGTGGTGCAGTGTTGAGTCTCAGTGTTGAGCCTATGGTGCAGTGTTGAGTCTATGGTGCAGTGTTGAGTCTATGGTGCAGTGTTGAGTCTGTGGTGCAGTGTTGAGTCTATGGTGCAGTGTTGAGTCTGTGGTGCAGTGTTGAGTCTGTGGTGCAGTGTTGAGTCTATGGTGCAGTGTTGAGTCTGTGGTGCAGTGTTGAGACTATGGTGCAGTGTTGAGTCTATGGTGCAGTGTTGAGTCTGTGGTGCAGTGTTGAGTCTATGGTGCAGTGTTGAGTCTGTGGTGCAGTGTTGAGTCTGTGGTGCAGTGTTGAGTCTCAGTGTTGAGCCTATGGTGCAGTGTTGAGTCTATGGTGCAGTGTTGAGTCTATGGTGCAGTGTTGAGTCTGTGGTGCAGTGTTGAGTCTATGGTGCAGTGTTGAGTCTATGGTGCAGTGTTGAGTCTGTGGTGCAGTGTTGAGTCTATGGGTAGTGTTGAGTCTATGGTGCAGTGTTGAGTCTGTGGTGCAGTGTTGAGTCTGTGGTGCAGTGTTGAGTCTATGGTGCAGTGTTGAGTCTGTGGTGCAGTGTTGAGTCTGTGGTGCAGTGTTGAGTCTGTGGTGCAGTGTTGAGTCTATGGGGCAGTGTTGAGTCTATGGTGCAGTGTTGAGTCTATGGTGCAGTGTTGAGTCTATGGTGCAGTGTTGAGTCTGTGGTGCAGTGTTGAGTCTATGGTGCAGTGTTGAGTCTATGGGGCAGTGTTGAGTCTATGGTGCAGTGTTGAGTCTGTGGTGCAGTGTTGAGTCTGTGGTGCAGTGTTGAGTCTATGGTGCAGTGTTGAGTCTATGGTGCAGTGTTGAGTCTATGGTGCAGTGTTGAGTCTGTGGTGCAGTGTTGAGTCTGTGGTGCAGTGTTGAGTCTATGGGCAGGGTTGAGTCTATGGTGCAGTGTTGAGTCTATGGTGCAGTGTTGAGTCTGTGGTGCAGTGCTGAGTCTATGGTGCAGTGTTGAGTCTATGGGCAGTGTTGAGTCTATGGTGCAGTGTTGAGTCTATGGTGCAGTGTTGAGTCTATGGTGCAGTGTTGAGTCTGTGGTGCAGTGTTGAGTCTGTGGTGCAGTGTTGAGTCTGTGGTGCAGTGTTGAGTCTATGGGTAGTGTTGAGTCTAGGGTGCAGTGTTGAGTCTATGGTGCAGTGTTGAGTCTATGGTGCAGTGTTGAGTCTATGGTGCAGTGTTGAGTCTATGGTGCAGTGTTGAGTCTATGGTGCAGTGTTGAGTCTATGGTGCAGTGTTGAGTCTATGGTGCAGTGTTGAGTCTGTGGTGCAGTGTTGAGTCTGTGGTGCAGCGTTGAGTCTATGGTGCAGTGTTGAGTCTATGGTGCAGTGTTGAGTCTGTGGTGCAGTGTTGAGTCTGTGGTGCAGTGTTGAGTCTCAGTGTTGAGTCTCAGTGTTGAGTCTATGGGGCAGTGTTGAGTCTGTGGGTAGTGTTGAGTCCCAGTGTTGAGTCTATGGTGCAGTGTTGAGTCTATGGTGCAGTGCTGAGTCTCAGTGTTGAGTCTCAGTGTTGAGTCTCAGTGCTGAGTCTCAGTGTTGAGTCTCAGTGCTGAGTCTCAGTGTTGAGTCTCAGTGCTGAGTCTCAGTGTTGAGTCTCAGTGCTGAGTCTCAGTATTGAGTCTCAGTGCTGAGTCTCAGTGTTGAGTCTCAGTGTTGAGTCTCAGTGTTGAGTCTCAGTGCTGAGTCTCAGTGTTGAGTCTCAGTGTTGAGTCTCAGTGCTGAGTCTCAGTGCTGAGTCTCAGTGCAGAGTCTCAGTGTTGAGTCTCAGTGCTGAGTCTCAGTGTTGAGTCTCAGTGTTGAGTCTCAGTGTTGAGTCTCAGTGCTGAGTCTCAGTGTTGAGTCTCAGTGCTGAGTCTCAGTGCTGAGTCTCAGTGTTGAGTCTCAGTGCTGAGTCTCAGTGCTGAGTCTCAGTGTTGAGTCTCAGTGTTGAGTCTCAGTGCTGAGTCTCAGTGTTGAGTCTCAGTGTTGAGTCTCAGTGCTGAGTCTCAGTGTTGAGTCTCAGTGCTGAGTCTCAGTGCTGAGTCTCAGTGTTGAGTCTCAGTGCTGAGTCTCAGTGCTGAGTCTCAGTATTGAGTCTCAGTGAGTCTCAGTGCTGAGTCTCAGTGTTGAGTCTCAGTGCTGAGTCTCAGTGCTGAGTCTCAGTATTGAGTCTCAGTGAGTCTCAGTGTTGAGTCTCAGTGTTGAGTCTCAGTGCTGAGTCTCAGTGCTGAGTCTCAGTATTGAGTCTCAGTGAGTCTCAGTGTTGAGTCTCAGTGTTGAGTCTCAGTATTGAGTCTCAGTGTTGAGTCTCAGTGCTGAGTCTCAGTGCTGAGTCTCAGTATTGAGTCTCAGTGAGTCTCAGTGTTGAGTCTCAGTGTTGAGTCTCAGTGCTGAGTCTCAGTGCTGAGTCTCAGTATTGAGTCTCAGTGAGTCTCAGTGTTGAGTCTCAGTGTTGAGTCTCAGTATTGAGTCTCAGTGTTGAGTCTCAGTATTGAGTCTCAGTGCTGAGTCTCAGTATTGAGTCTCAGTGCTGAGTCTCAGTGTTGAGTCTCAGTATTGAGTCTCAGTATTGAGTCTCAGTGTTGAGTCTACGTCGCGTTGCTGAGCCCTCTACCCCCCCCCCCCCCCCCCCCCAGGTGAACCGCTCGCCCGCCGAGACGCCGGGCGACACGGAGCGGTGGTGAGCGACGCGGTGAGCGACGCGGTGAACGTGGAGTACCGGGTGAGCGACGCGGTGAGCGGGGCGTCTTCAGCGAGCGGTGAGCGTCCGCGTCCCTCCCGGCTCCTCGGCGCTGCGAGTGATGGAGGTTGCGGAGGAGGAGGACGCGGAGAGATTTCGGTGGGTGGTGGGTGGTGGGTGGGTGGGTGAGTGGGTGGGTGGGTGAGTGGGTGGGTGAGTGGGTGGGGTGAGTGGGTGGGTGAGTGGGTGGGTGGGTGGGTGGGTGAGTGGGTGGGTGGGTGGGAGAGTGAGTGGGTGGGTGGGTGGGTGGGAGAGTGAGTGGGTGGGTGAGTGGGTGGGTGGGTGGTGGGTGGGTGAGTGGGTGAGTGGTGGGTGGGTGAGTGGGTGAGTGGGTGGGTGAGTGGGTGGTGGGTGAGTGAGTGGGTGGGTGGTGGGTGAGTGGTGGGTGGGTGAGTGAGTGGGTGGGAGGGTGAGTGGGTAGGTGGGTGAGTGGGTGAGTGGTGGGTGGGTGGGTGGGTGAGTGGGTGAGTGAGTGGGTGGGTGGTGGGTGAGTGAGTGGGTGGGTGGTGGGTGAGTGGTGGGTGGGTGAGTGGGTGGGTGGGTGGGTGAGTGGGTGGGTGGGTGAGTGGGTGAGTGGTGGGTGGGTGAGTGGGTGAGTGGTGGGTGGGTGAGTGGGTGAGTGAGTGAGTGGATGGTGGGTGAGTGGGTGGGTGGGTGAGTGGGTGGGTGGGTGAGTGGGTGAGTGGTGGGTGGGTGAGTGGGTGAGTGGTGGGTGGGAGAGTGGGTGGGTGGGTGGGGTGAGTGGGTGGGTGGGTGGGGTGAGTGGGTGGGTGAGTGGGTGGGTGGGTGAGTGGGTGGGTGGTGAGTGGGTGGGTGGGTGAGTGGGTGAGTGGGTGGGTGAGTGGGTGGGTGGGTGGGAAAGTGGGTGGGTGGGTGGGTGGGTGGTGGGTGAGTGGGTGGTGGGTGAGTGGGTGGGTGGGTGGTGGGTGAGTGGTGGGTGGGTGGTGGGTGGGTGGGTGGGTGTGGGTGAGTGGGTGGGTGGGTGGTGGGTGAGTGGTGGGTGGGTGAGTGGGTGGGTGGGTGAGTGGGTGGGTGGGTGGGTGAGTGGGTGAGTGGGTGGGTGAGTGGGTGGGTGAGTGGGTGGGTGGTGGGTGAGTGAGTGGGTGGGTGGGTGGTGGGTGAGTGGGTGGGGTGGGTGGTGGGTGAGTGGTGGGTGGGTGGTGGGTGAGTGGTGGGTGGGTGAGTGGGTGGGTGGTGGGTGAGTGGGTGGTGGTGTGAGTGGGTGAGTGGTGGGTGGGTGAGTGGTGGGTGAGTGGGTGGGTGAGTGGGTGAGTGGGTGAGTGGGTGGGTGGAGTGGGTGGGTGTGGTGGGTGGGTGGGTGGGTGGTGGTGGGTGGGTGGGTGGTGGGTGAGTGGGTGAGTGGTGGGTGGGTGGGTGGGTGAGTGGGTGGGGTGGGTGGTGGGTGAGTGGGTGGGTGGGTGAGTGGGTGGGTGGGTGGGTGAGTGGGTGGGTGGGTGAGTGGGTGGTGGTGGTGGGTGGGTGGGTGGGTGAGTGGGGTGGGGTGGGTGGGGAGTGGGTGGGTGGGTGGGTGGGTGAGTGGGTGGGTGGGTGGTGGGTGTGTGGTGGGGTGGGTGGTGGGTGGGTGAGTGGGTGGGTGGGTGGGGTGAGTGGGTGGGTGGGTGGGTGGGTGGGGGAGTGGGTGGGTGGGTGAGTGGGTGGGTGGGTGGGTGCGTGGGTGGGTGGGTGGGTGGGTGGGTGAGTGGGTGGGTGGGTGGGTGTGGTGGGTGGGTGGGTGGGTGGTGGGTGGGTGGTGGGTGGAGTGGGTGGGTGGGTGGTGGGTGGGTGGGTGGGTGAGTGGGTGGGGGTGGGGGGGTGGGTGGGTGAGTGGGTGGGTGGGGTGGGTGGGTGGGTGGGTGGGTGGGTGGTGGGTGAGTGGGTGGGGTGGGTGGGTGGTGGGTGGGTGGGTGGGTGAGTGGGTGAGTGGGTGGGTGAGTGGGTGGGTCGGGTGGGTGGTGGGTGGGTGAGTGGGTGGGTGGGTGGGTGGGTGAGTGGGTGAGTGTGGGTGGGTGAGTGGGTGGGTGGGTGGGTGGCTGAGTGGGTGGGTGGCTGAGTGGGTCAGCAGGTGGGCGGGTGAGCGGGTGGGTGAGTGTATGAGTGAGTGTGTTGTTGAGTGGGGGTGAGTGAGTGAGTGTCAGTGGGAGTGTCCCACC
>NW_027621659.1:0-22059 GCF_964198595.1 Lampetra fluviatilis | reverse complement strand
TGAGTGAGTGAGTGGGTGAGTGAGTGAGTGGAGTGAGTGAGTGAGTGGGTGATGTGAGTGAGTGGGTGGGTGAGTGAGTGGGTGAGTGAGTGGGTGAGTGAGTGGAGTGAGTGGAGTGAGTGAGTGGTGAGTGAGTGAGTGAGTGAGTGGGTGAGTGGGTGGGTGAGTGGGTGGGTGATTGGGTGGGTGGGTGAGTGAGTGAGTGGGTGGGTGGGTGAGTGGGTGGGTGGGTGGGTGGGTGGGTGAGTGAGTGAGTGGGTGGGTGGGTGGTGGAGTGAGTGGGTGGTGGAGTGAGTGAGTGGGTGGGGGAGTGGGTGGGTGAGTGAGTGGGTGGGTGGGTGGGTGGGTGGGTGAGTGGGTGGGTGAGTGAGTGGGTGAGTGGGTGAGTGAGTGAGTGGGTGGGTGGGTGGGTGAGTGGGTGGGTGGGTGAGTGAGTGAGTGAGTGGGTGGGTGGGTGGGTGGTGGAGTTAGTGAGTGGGTGGGGGAGTGGGTGGGTGAGTGAGTGGGTGGGTGGGTGGGTGAGTGGGTGAGTGGATGGGTGGGGGAGTGAGTGAGTGGGTGGGGGAGTGAGTGGGTGGGTGAGTGAGTGGGTGGGTGGGTGGGTGAGTGGGTGAGTGGGTGGGTGGGGGAGTGAGTGAGTGGGTGGGGGAGTGGGTGGGTGGGTGGGTGAGGTGAGTGGGTGGGTGGTGGTGGGTGAGTGGGTGGGTGGGTGGGGGAGTGAGTGGGTGGGTGGGTGGGTGGGGGAGTGGGTGGGGTGAGTGAGTGGGTGGGTGGGGGAGTGAGTGGGTGGGTGGGTGGGGGAGTGGGTGGGTGGGTGAGTGGGTGGGTGGGTGGGTGAGTTGGTGGGTGGGTGGGGGAGTGAGTGGATGGGTGGGTGGGGGAGTGGGTGGAGTGAGTGGAGTGGGTGGGTGAGTGGGTGGGTGGGTGGGTGGGTGGGTGGGTGAGTGAGTGGGTGGGTGAGTGAGTGGGTGGGTGGGTGGGTGAGTGAGTGGGTGGGGAGTGGGTGGGTGAGTGAGTGAGTGGGTGGATGAGTGGGTGAGTGGGTGAGTGAGTGAGTGGGTGGGTGGGTGAGTGGGTGGGTGGGTGGGTGGGTGAGTGGGTGGGTGAGTGAGTGAGTGAGTCGGTGGGTGAGTGGGTGGTGGAGTGAGTGAGTGGGTGGGGGAGTGGGTGGGTGAGTGAGTGGGTGGGTGGGTGGGTGAGTGGGTGAGTGGATGGGTGGGGGAGTGAGTGAGTGGGTGGGGGAGTGAGTGGGTGGGTGAGTGAGTGGGTGGGTGGGTGGGTGAGTGGGTGAGTGGGTGGGTGGGGGAGTGAGTGAGTGGGTGGGGGAGTGGGTGGGTGGGTGAGTGAGTGGGTGGGTGGGTGAGTGGGTGGGTGGGTGGGGGAGTGAGTGGGTGGGTGGGTGGGGGAGTGGGTGGGTGAGTGAGTGGGTGGGTGGGGGAGTGAGTGGGTGGGTGGGTAGGGGAGTGGGTAGGTGGGTGAGTGGGTGGGTGGGTGGGTGAGTGGGTGGGTGGGTGGGGGAGTGAGTGGATGGGTGGGTGGGGGAGTGGGTGGGGTGAGTGGGTGGGTGGGTGGGTGGTGGGTGGTGGGTGGGTGGGTGGGTGGGTGGGTGGGTGAGTGAGTGAGTGGGTAGGTGAGTGAGTGGGTGGGTGGGTGGGTGAGTGAGTGGGTGGGGGAGTGGTGTGGGTGAGTGGGTGAGTGGGTGAGTGAGTGAGTGAGTGGGTGGGTGGGTGAGTGAGTGAGTGGGTGAGTGAGTGAGTGAGTGAGTGGGTGAGTGAGTGAGTGAGTGGGTGGGTGGGTGGGTGAGTGAGTGGGTGAGTGAGTGAGTGGAGTGGGTGGGTGAGTGAGTGAGTGAGTGAGTGAGTGGGTGAGTGGGTGGGTGAGTGAGTGGGTGAGTGAGTGAGTGAGTGGGTGAGTGGGTGAGTGAGTGAGTGGGTGGGTGGGTGGGTGAGTGAGTGAGTTAGTGGGTGAGTGAGTGGGTGGGTGAGTGAGTGGGTGAGTGGGTGAGTGAGTGAGTGGGTGGGTGGGTGGGTGGGTGAGTGAGTGAGTGGGTGAGTGAGTGAGTGGGTGGGTGGGTGAGTGAGTGGGTGAGTGGGTGAGTGAGTGAGTGGGTGGGTGGGTGGGTGAGTGAGTGAGTGGGTGAGTGAGTGAGTGGGTGGGTGGGTGGGTGAGTGAGTGAGTGAGTGGGTGAGTGAGTGAGTGGGTGGGTGAGTGAGTGGGTGAGTGGGTGAGTGAGTGAGTGGGTGAGTGAGTGAGTTGGTGAGTGAGTGAGTGGGTGGGTGAGTGAGTGGGTGGTGAGTGGTGTGAGTGGGTGAGTGTGTGGAGTGAGTGAGTGTGAGTGGGTGGGTGAGTGAGTGAGTGGGTGAGTGGGTGAGTGAGTGAGTGGGTGGTGTGAGTGAGTGGGTGGGGGAGTGAGTGAGTGGGTGGGTGGTGAGTGAGTGGGTGAGTGGGTGAGTGAGTGAGTGGGTGAGTGAGTGAGTGAGTGGGTGAGTGAGTGAGTGGGTGAGTGAGTGAGTGAGTGGGTGAGTGGGTGGGTGGGTGAGTGAGTGAGTGGGTGGGTGGGTGAGTGAGTGAGTGAGTGGGTGGGTGAGTGAGTGGGTGAGTGGGTGAGTGAGTGAGTGGGTGAGTGAGTGAGTGGGTGAGTGAGTGAGGTGGGGTAGAGTGAGTGAGTGGGTGAGTGAGTGAGGTGGGTGGGGGAGTGGGTGGGTGGAGTGAGTGAGTGGGTGGGGGAGTGAGTGAGTGGGTGGGGGAGTGGGTGGGTGGGTGGGTGAGTGGGTGGGTGGGTGGGGGAGTGGGTGGGTGAGTGAGTGAGTGGGTGGGTGGGTGGGTGGGTGGGTGAGTGGGTGGGTGGGTGGGGAGTGGGTGGGTGAGTGAGTGGGTGGGTGGTGGGTGGGTGGGTGGGTGAGTGAGTGAGTGGGTGGGGGAGTGGGTGGGTGAGTGAGTGGGTGGGTGGGTGGGTGAGTGAGTGAGTGGGTGGGGTGGGTGGTGGGTGAGTGAGTGAGTGGGTGGGTGGGTGGGTGGGTGGGTGAGTGAGTGAGTGAGTGGGTGGGTGGGTGAGTGAGTGAGTGAGTGGGTGAGTGGGTGGGTGAGTGAGTGGGTGAGTGAGTGAGTGGGTGAGTGGGTGAGTGAGTGAGTGAGTGGGTGGGTGGGTGGGTGAGTGAGTGAGTGGGTGGGTGAGTGAGTGGGTGAGTGGGTGAGTGAGTGAGTGAGTGGGTGGGTGGGTGGGTGGGTGAGTGGAGTGAGTGGGTGAGTGAGTGAGTGGGTGGGTGGGTGAGTGGGTGAGTGAGTGAGTGGGTGGGTGGGTGGGTGAGTGAGTGAGTGATGTGAGTGGTGGGTGAGTGGGTGGGTGGGGGAGTGAGTGAGTGGGTGGGGGAGTGGGTGGGTGAGTGAGTGGGTGGGTGGGTGGGTGGGTGGGTGGGTGGGTGAGTGGGTGGGTGGGGGAGTGAGTGGGTGGGTGGGTGGGGGAGTTGGGGTGGGTGGGTGGGGAGTGGGGTGGGGTGGGTGGGGGAGTGGGTGGGTGGGTGAGTGGGTGAGTGGGTGGGTGGGTGAGTGTGTGGGTGGGTGGGTGAGTGGGATGGTGGGTGGGTGAGTGGGTGGGTGGGTGGGTGAGTGGGTGAGTGGGTGGGTGGGTGCGTGGGTGAGTGAGTGAGTGAGTGGGGGAGTGGGTGAGTGGTGGGTAGGGAATGGGTGGGTGAGTGAGTGGGTGGGTGAGTGAGTGAGTGAGTGGGTGAGTGAGTGAGTGAGTGAGTGGGTGGGTGGGTGGGTGAGGTGAGTGAGTGAGTGAGTGAGTGAGTGAGTGAGTGGGTGAGTGAGTGGGTTAGTGAGTGGGTTAGTGAGTGGGTGGGTGGGTGAGTGAGTGACTGAGTGGGTGGGTGAGTGAGTGGATGAGTGAGTGAAGTGGGTGGGTGAGTGAGTGAGTGGATGAGTGAGTGAGTGAGTGGGTGGGTGAGTGGGTGGGTGGGGGAGTGAGTGAGTGTGTGGGTGGTTGGGTGAGTGAGTGAGTGGGTGGGGGAGTGGGTGGGTGAGTGAGTGGGTGGGTGAGTGAGTGAGTGAGTGGGTGGGGGAGTGGGTGGGTGGGTGGGGTGGGTGGGGTGGGTGAGTGAGTGAGTGAGTGGGTGGGTGGGTGAGTGAGGTGAGTGAGTGAGTGAGTGGGTGGGTGGGTGGGTGGGTGGGTGAGTGGGTGGGTGGGTGGGGGAGTGGGTGGGTGAGTGAGTGGGTGGGTGGGTGGGTGAGTGAGTGAGTGAGTGGGGTGAGTGAGTGAGTGAGTGAGTGGGTGAGTGAGTGAGTGGGTGGGTGAGTGGGTGGGTGGGGGAGTGAGTGGGTGGGTGGGTGGGGGGAGTGGGTGGGTGAGTGGGTGGGTGGGTGGGTGAGTGAGTGAGTGGGTGGGTGGGTGGGTGGGTGGGTGAGTGGGTGGGGTGGGTGGGTGGGTGGGTGAGTGGGTGGGTGGGTGGGTGAGTGGGTGTGTGGGTGGGTGGGTGGGTGGGTGCGTGGGTGAGTGGTGAGTGAGTGGGGGAGTGGGTGAGTGGGTGGGTAGGGGAATGTGTGGGTGAGTGAGTGGGGTGGGTGAGTGAGTGTGTGAGTGGGTGAGTGAGTGAGTGGGTGGGTGTGGGTGGGTGGGTGGGTGAGGTGAGTGAGTGAGTGGGTGAGTGAGTGAGTGAGTGGGTGAGTGAGTGGGTGGGTGGGTGGGTGAGTGAGTGACTGAGTGGGTGGGTGAGTGAGTGAGTGGATGAGTGAGTGAGTGGGGGGTGAGTGAGTGAGTGAGTGGATGAGTGAGTGATGGGGTGGGTGAGTGGGTGGGTGGGGGAGTGAGTGAGTGGGTGGGGGAGTGGGTGGGTGGGTGGGTGGGTGAGTGGTGGTGAGGTGGGTGGGTGGGTGGGTGAGTGAGTGGGTGGGTGGGTGAGTGGGTGGGTGGGGGAGTGAGTGGTGGGTGGGTGGGTGGGGGAGTGGGTGGGTGGGTGAGTGAGTGGGTGGGTGGGTGAGTGGGTGGGTGGGTGGGGGAGTGGGTGGGGTGATGGGTGGGTGGGTGAGTGGGTGAGTGGTGTGAGTGGGTGAGTGAGTGAGTGAGTGAGTGGGTGGGTGAGTGGGTGGGGGAGTGAGTGAGTGGGTGGGTGGGGGAGTGGGTGGGTGGGTGAGTGAGTGGGTGGGTGGGGGAGTGAGTGAGTGGGTGGGTGGGGGAGTGGGTGGTGGGTGATGTGAGTGGGTGGGTGAGTGAGTGGGGTGGGCGGGTGGGTGGGTGGGTGAGTGAGTGGGTGAGTGGGTGGGTGGGGGAGTGAGTGAGTGGGTGGGGGAGTGGGTGGGTGGGTGGGTGGGTGGGGTGAGTGAGGTGGGTGGGTGAGTGTGTGGGTGGGTGAGTGAGTGGGTGGGTGAGTGAGTGGGTGGGTGGGTGAGTGGGTGGGTGGGGGAGTGAGTGGGTGGGTGGGTGGGGGAGTGGGTGGGTGGGTGAGTGAGTGGGTGGGTGAGTGAGTGGGTGGGTGGGTGAGTGGGTGGGTGGGGGAGTGAGTGGGGTGGGTGGGTGGGGGAGTGGGTGGGTGGGGTGAGTGAGTGGTGAGTGAGTGGGTGAGTGAGTGAGTGGGTGAGTGGGTGGGTGGGTGGGGGAGTGGGTGGGTGGGTGGGGGAGTGGGTGGGTGAGTGGGTGGGTGGGTGAGTGGGTGAGTGGGTGAGTGGGTGAGTGGGTGAGTGGGTGAGTGAGTGAGTGGATGAGTGAGTGAGTGGGTGGGTGAGTGGGTGGGTGGGGGAGTGAGTGAGTGGGTGGGTGGGGAGTGGGTGGGTGGGTGAGTGAGTGGGTGGGTGGGGGAGTGAGTGAGTGGGTGGTGGGGAGTGGGTGGGTGGGTGAGTGAGTGGGTGGGTGAGTGAGTGGGTGGGTGGGTGGTGAGTGAGTGGGTGTGGGTGGGTGGGTGGGGGAGTGGGTGAGTGAGTGAGTGGGTGGGTGGGGGAATGGGTGGGTGAGTGGGTGAGTGGGTGGGTGAGTGAGTGGGTGGGTGAGTGGGTGAGTGAGTGGGTGGGTGAGTGGGTGAGTTGGTGGGTGGGTGAGTTGGGTGACCGAGTTTGTTGACCACCAGATTCATGATTCGTCATTCCCCTCTACCCCCCTCTACCCCATCTACCCCATCTACCCCCATCTCCCCGTGCGTGCGTCATCACAGGAGCGAGACTTCCACCACCTCCACCACCTCCACCACCTCCACCACCTCCACCACCTCCACCATCTCCACCTCTTCCTCCTGCTCCTCCCTCTCCTCCGCGCTGGGCCGTCGCTGCGACGAGGTGTCGCTCTCCCGCCCGAGTCCCACCACCCTCTTCGGCCTGCTGACGAGGGCACACAGCACCGCCGCTGATGGCGCTGCCGCTTCCCAGCAGCAGCAGCAGCAGCAGCAGCAGTTGATGAGGTTGACTGGTGAACAACAGCAACAACAGCAGCAGCAGCAGCAGCAGCAACAGCAGGTGAAGTTGACCGGTCAACAGCATATACAGCAGCAGCAGCAGCAGCAGAAGCAGCAGCAGATAAAGCTGACCAGTCAACAACAGCATATACAGCAGCAGCAGCAACAGCAGAAGCAGCAGCAGCAGCAGCAGCAGCACACAGCAGAAGCAGCAGCAGCAGCAGCAGCAACAGCAGCAACAACAGCAGGTGAAGTTGACCGGACAACAACAGCAGCAGCAGCAGCTGCAGCAGCAGCAGCAGCTACAGCAGCTGCAGCAGCACCAACAGCAGCTACAACAGCAGCAGCAGCAGCTACAGCAGCAGCAGCAGCACCAACAGCAGCTACAACAGCAGCAGCAGCTACAGCAGCAGCAGCAGCAGCAGCTACAGCAGCAGCAGCAGCAGCAGCAGGCAAACGGTGGAGCGGTGGTGGCGGTGCAGCAGAGGCGAGACAGCGCTGCGTCCATGAAGTGGAGACTCTCTGGGCATCATCAGCATCATCAGCAGCAGCAGCATCATCAGCAGCAGCATCATCAGCATCAGCAGCAGCAGCATCAGCAGGTGACTCGTGGTGGTGCCGTTGGGGGTGGCGTGCCACCGGACTTGATCCGCAAGGCGCCCTCCTACGAGGAGGAACGCTCCGTCATCTCGTCGGCCACCACCGCCACCACCACCGCCACCACCGCCACCACCGCCGCCACCACCACCGCCACCACCACCGCAACGTCGTCGTCGTCATCGTCATCCAGCACGGGCGAGGAGGTAGAGGCGTCGCAGCCCAAGAAGATATCCGTCAAGTTACGCAAGCTCATGCACAGGAAGAAAAAGTAGTGGTGGTGGTGGTGGTGGTGAAGGTGGTGGTGGTGGTGGTGGTGGTGAAGGTGGTGGTGGTGGTAAAGGTGGTGGTGGTGGAGGTGGTGGTGGAGGTGGTGGTGGTGGTAAAGGTGGTGGTAGAGGCGTCGCAGCCCAAGAAGATATCCGTCAAGTTACGCAAGCTCATGCACAGGAAGAAGAAGTAGTGGTGGTGGTGGTGGTGAAGGTGGTGGTGGTGGTGGTGGTGGTGAAGGTGGTGGTGGTGGTAAAGGTGGTGGTGGTGGAGGTGGTGGTGGAGGTGGTAAAGGTGGTGGTAAAGGTGGTGGTAGAGGCGTCGCAGCCCAAGAAGATATCCGTCAAGTTACGCAAGCTCATGCACAGGAAGAAGAAGTAGTGGTGGTGGTGGTGGTGAAGGTGGTGGTGGTGGTGGTGGTGGTGGTGGTGGTGAAGGTGGTGGTGGTGGTGGTGGTGGTAAAGGTGGTGGAGGTGGTGGAGGGTGGTGGAGGTGGTGGTGGTGGTGAAGGTGGTGGTGGTGGTGGTGGTGGTGGTAAAGGTGGTGGAGGTGGTGGAGGGTGGTGGAGGTGGTGGTGGTGGTGAAGGTGGTGGTGAAGGTGGTGGTGGTGGTGAAGGTGGTGGTGAAGGTGGTGGTGGTGGTGAAGGTGGTGGTGGTGGTGGTGGTGGTAAAGGTGGTGGAGGTGGTGGAGGGTGGTGGAGGTGGTGGTGGTGGTGGTGAAGGTGGTGGTGGTGGTGGTGAAGGTGGTGGTGGTGGTAAAGGTGGTGGTGGTGAAGGTGGTGGAGGTGGTGATGGTGGTGGTAAAGGTGGTGGAGGTGGTGGAGGGTGGTGGAGGTGGTGGAGATGGAGGTGGTGGAGGTGGTGGAGGTGGTAACGGTGGAGATGGTGGTGAAGGTGGTGGAGGTGGTAATGGTGGAGGTGGTGGTGGTAAAGGTGGTGGAGGTGGTGGAGGGTGGTGGAGGGTGGTGGAGGTGGTGGAGGTGGTGGTGGAGGTGGTGGTGATGGTGGTGATGGAGGTGGTGGTGATGGTGGTGATGGAGGTGGTGGTGATGGAGGTGGTGGTGATGGAGGTGGTGGTGATGGAGGTGGTGGTGGTGATGGAGGTGGTGGTGATGGAGGTGGTGGTGATGGAGGTGGTAGTGGCGGTGCTGGTGGAGGTGTTGGAGGTGATGGTGAAGGTGCTGGTGGAGGTTATGGTGGTGGTGGAGGAGGCTGCTAGACTTCTGTGCAGCCCATGGGCTTGTAATTACCAACACGCTGTTCCGACATCGGCGCATCCACATAACATCATGGATGCATGCCGGGTCCAAGCAAGAACATCTGCTGGACTACGTAGTGACGGACCAGCGGATGCGAGCCCATGTCCTTGACACCAGGACCTACCGTGGAGCTGATCTGCCCACTGACCATCGACTTGTCATCTATAAGATGCGCCTGCCATTCTTCCACTCCGGTGGTGGGTGTGCACCCAGGACCCCATTCAAACCTAAGGTGGCCTGGTCTCAGCTAGCTGATGAAAGTTGCAAGCGAGAATTTCATCATCGCTTGCGGCTGGGCTTGACATCGTCCCCCACTCCTCCTGATGTCGAGGGGAAATGGGCGAGGTTTAGGACTGTGGCTCATGCAGCTGCAATTACTGCTTTGGGTACACGGTCCAGACCTCCCCAGAGACCCTGGCTGACAGAGGAGGTGTTCAAGGTGGCTGAGAAGAAGCGACAGGCCTCCACTCTCATCGGCTACAGCGTCCCACGTCGGAGAATGAGGAGGCTTACCGCAGCCTTCGCTCGGAGGTTCGGAGAGCCGTGAGGCGCTGCAAGGATGGGTGGTGGTCGCGGGGTGCTGAGGAGATGGAGTCTGCCTCAGTGGCCCGCGATCACGAATCACGATTTAACTCCATAAAAAATGTCACTTGCAATGCAACACGTATCACCATAATTCCGGGAAAGAAAGGTGATCTGACCCCCAGGAACAGGTTTGCAGATTTGCTGAGCATTTCTGCGAGGTCTTGGTGGAGGGGAAATCCCTCACCCAGGAAAACATCATGGCACAAAGTGGGGATGACCCTGCTGAGGCTGCGGTGTCTCAAATATTGGAAGAAGTCACCCCCTGTGAGTGGCTGGCCGAGGTGCCATCTGTTGAGGAAGTACTGAAGGTGATCCAGAGTCTGAGACCAGGAAAAGCGCCGGGTAGAGATGATCTCCCAAGCGAAATGCTGAGGGAGGGTGGCGTTTGTGCTCAGACTGCCTTACATGACATCATAACAACAATCTGGACCACTGGACGGGTTCCGCAGGATTGGAAGGATGCCCTGGTGGTCCCCCTCTTTAAGAAGGGGGACCGCACAGACTGTAACAACTACAGGGGCATCTCACTCCTCGGTGTACCGGGAAAGGTCCTTGCAAGGATTATTCAACATCGCCTTGCTAGGCACGCTGAGGAGAGGCTTGCGGTCAAGGGATGGCTCCCTATTCATCAACCACGTTTTGTATGCCGATGATCTGGTGATTGCTGCTCACTCGGAGGAGGAGTTGGAGGCGCTGCTGCTGAACCTGGAACTTGCCACTAAGAGGTGGGGCCTTAACATCAGCCCCACGAAAACTAAGCACCTGCCTGGGTATTTTGTACCATCGGACACTCCACCCACACAACTCCCAATTGGTGATGGGGCAGTTTTGGAGAGAGTGGAGAGTTTTCCATACTTGGGCAGTGTGCTCATGACCGGCTCTGGTTTGACAGCAGAGGTCTCACTCCGAAGCAGTCGAGCGGCATTATGTTTTCATCGGTTGCGTAACGCTGCTGTGTGGAAGCTACCTGGGTCTGTCGCTCCGCACGAAGCTTCAGGTCTTCTCGGCCACGGTCATGCCCTCCCTTCTCTACACTTGGGAAACGTGGACCCCCCTAATGGAGCATCTGCGCCGGTTAGAACCATTTAGGCTGGCCTGCCTACGATCAATCCTGGGTTTAACGAACAGGCTGGATTGTGTGAGGAGCTCACAAATCCTTGAAAGATCTGGGCAAAGTCCCATCGGTGAGCTCCTCCGGCAGGCAAGGCTGCATTGGCTGGGTCATATAGCCCGCATGCCCAATAACCGCATGCCCAAACAGCTTTTGTTCGGCCGGATCGAGGGGGCTAAACGGACGCGGCACAGGCTAGAGAAGAGATGGAGTGATGTGGTACAGGAGGATGTGGAGCTGAGTGGACTTGCCTATGACCGGTACCAGCGGTGTCAAAATCGGCCTCTGTGGTGGAGGCTCGTGAAGGACGCTGCTACTGGGCAGTTGGAGGCAGTCGCCCTCCAACAACAACGGAGGGCGGAGGAGCGACGCTCACAACAACGAGCGGAGCGCCGGGTGGCTAAAGCACAGCAAGTTGGCACAGTAGGGGGCACAGGTGGTGCATCAGCCAGTCATCTCGGTCATCTCGGTCAGTCGACCCGTGGCACCTGCTGGGTCTGCCCCGTGACCTCCTGCCAGCGGGCGTTCGACACTTCACGTGGTAGCCTCAAGGTGCACATGGCCTGGCACAAGCGTCGTGGTGACGTCACCGCCACTTAGTGGCGAATAGCGGTTGTTGTGGTGGTGGTGTTGGTGGTGGTGATGGAGGTGGTAATGGTGATGATGGTGGTGGTGTTGGTGGTGGATGTGGTGGGAGGTGGTCATGGTGATGATGGTGGTGGTGGTGGTGTTGGTGGAGGTGGTGGGAGGTGGTCATGGTAATGATGGTGGTGGTGTTGGTGGTGGTGGTGGTGGTGTTGGTGGTGGTGGTTGTGGTAGTGGTGATGATGGTGGTGGTGTTGGTGGTGGATGTGGTGGGAGGTGGTCATGGTGATGATGGTGGTGGTGGTGGTGTTGGTGGAGGTGGTGGGAGGTGGTCATGGTGATGATGGTGGTGGTGTTGGTGGTGGTGGTGGAGGTGGAGGTGGTGGTGGTGGTGGTTGTGGTAGTGGTGGTGGTTGTGTTACTCAAACTGCTTTGATAGATTGCTCACCTACCCACTAACCCACCCACTCACCTACCTACCTAGTCACCCATCTACCACTCACCCACCTCACCTACTCACCCATCTACCCACTCACTTACCTAGTCGCCCACTCACCCACTCACCCACTCACCTACCCACTCACTCACCCACTCACTCACCCACTCACTTACCCACTCACTCACTCACTCACCCACTCACCTACCCACTCACTCACCTACCCACTCACTCACTCACTCACCCACTCACTTACCCACTCACTCACCCACCCACTCACCCACTCACCTACCCACTCACTCACCCACTCACTCACCCACTCACTTACCCACTCACTCACTCACCCACTCACCTACCCACTCACTCACCTACCCACTCACTCACTCACCCACTCACTTACCCACTCACTCACTCACCCACCCACTCACCCACCCACTCACCCACCCACTCACCTACCCACCCACCCACTCACCCACCCACTCACCTGCTCACCCAATACTAGGTACGTTGGTGGGATTGTCAAATGTGCAACTCCTGCAACCGCTGCAACTGATGCAACTGCTGCAATTAATGAAACTGATATAGCTGCTGCAACCGCTGCAACTCATGCAACCACTGCAACTGATGCAACTCCTGCAAATGATGCAATTGCTGCAAATTATGTAACTAATTGAACTGCTGCAACTCCTGCAACTGCTGCAACCGCTGCAACTGCTGCAACTCATGCAGCTACTTCCATCTGCTACAACTCCCGTGCAACTCATGCAACTCATGCAACTGATGCAACTGCTGCAACTTCTGCAACCGGTGCAACTGCTGCAACCACTGCAACTGCTGCAACTCCTGCAGCTGTCTTCCTTCTGCTGCAACTACCGTGCAGCCAATGCAACTAGTGCAACTGCTGCAACTGGCGCAACTTATGCAACTGCTGCAACCTGCTGCAACTGCCAAAACCGCTGCAAATCCTGCAACTTTTTTCCATCTGCTGCCTCTCCCGTGCAACCGATGCAACTAGTGCAACTAGTTCAACTGCTGCAACTGGTGCACCCGCTGCAACTCCTGCAACCGCCGCAACTCCTGCAGCTACTTCCATCTGCTACAACTCCCACGCAACCGACGCAACTGTTGCAACTGATGCAACCGGTGCAACTGCTGCAACTACTGCAGCTACTTCCATCTGCTACAACTCTCGCGCAACTGGCGCAACCGATGCAACCAATGCAACAGATGCAACTGGTGCAACTGGTGCAACTGGCGCAATTGGTGCATCCGGTGCAACCGGTGCAACCGATGCAACTGGCGCAACCGATGCAATTGGCGCAACCGGTGCAACCGGTGCAACCGGTGCAACCGGTGCAATCGGCGCAACCGGTGCAACCGATGTAACTGCTGGCACCGCGGCCACCACCACCGCTCCTTCCGTGGGGAGAAGGAGGGATTCTGGGGCACACGTGCAGGGGCTGGCAGGGTGGTGAGGGTCTCACACACACACACAGACACACGTGGTGAGGGTGTCACACACAGAGACACACGTGGTGAGGGTCTCACACACACACACAGACACACGTGGTGAGGGTGGTGAGGGTGAGGGTCACACACAGACACACGTGCAGGGGCTGGCAGGGTGGTGAGGGTCTCACACACACACACAGACACACGTGGTGAGGGTGTCACACACAGAGACACACGTGGTGAGGGTCTCTCACACACACACAGACACACGTGGTGAGGGTGGTGAGGGTGAGGGTCACACACAGACACACGTGCAGGGGCTGGCAGGGTGGTGAGGGTCTCACACACACACACAGACACACGTGGTGAGGGTCTCACACACACACACAGACACACGTGGTGAGGGTCTCACACACACACACAGACACACGTGGTGAGGGTGGTGAGGGTGAGGGTCACACACAGACACACGTGCAGGGGCTGGCAGGGTGGTGAGGGTCTCACACACACACAGAGACACACGTGGTGAGGGTGGTGAGGGTGAGGGTCACACACAGACACATGTGGTGGTGAGGGTGTCACACACACACACAGACACACGTTGTGAGGGTGGTGAGGGTGGTGAGGGTGTCACACACAGACACACGTGGTGAGGGTGGTGAGGGTCTCTCACACACACACACGTGGTGGTGAGGGTCTCTCTCAGACACACACGTGGTGGTGAGGGTCTCTCACACACACACACACAGAGACACGTGGTGAGGGTCACACACACACACACACGTGGTGGTGAGGGTCTCTCACACACACACACACAGAGACACACGTGCAGGGGCTGGCAGGGTGGTGAGGGTCTCTCACACACACAGAGACACGTGGTGAGGGTCTCTCACACACACACAGACACACGTGGTGAGGGTGGTGGTGAGGGTGTCACAGACACACGTAGTGGTGGTGGTGTTAAGGGTGATGGTGGCGAGGGTGGTGGTGAGGGTCACACACACAGACACACGTGGTGGTGGTGAGGGTGGTGGTGGTGAGGGTGTCACACACACACACAGACACACGTGGTGGTGGTGGTGGTGAGGGTATCACAGACACACGTAGTGGTGGTGGTGTTAAGGGTGATGGTGGTGAGGGTCACACACACAGACACACGTGGTGGTGGTGGTGGTGTTAAGGGTGATGGTGGTGGTGGTGAGGGTGTCACACACACACAGACACACGTAGTGGTGGTGGTGTTAAGGGTGATGGTGGTGAGGGTCACACACACAGACACACGTGGTGGTGGTGGTGGTGTTAAGGGTGATGGTGGTGGTGGTGAGGGTGTCACACACACACAGACACACGTGGTGGTGGTGGTGGTGTTAAGGGTGATGGTGGTGGTGGTGAGGGTGTCACACACACACAGACACACGTGGTGGTGGTGAGGGTGGTGGTGGTGAGGGTGTCACACACACACAGACACACAGACACACACGTGGTGGTGGTGAGGGTCACACACACACAGACACACACGTGGTGGTGGTGAGGGTGGTGGTGGTGAGGGTGTCACACACACACAGACACACGTGGTGGTGGTGAGGGTGGTGGTGGTGAGGGTGTCACACACACACACAGACACACGTGGTGGTGGTGAGGGTGGTGGTGGTGAGGGTGTCACACACACACAGACACGTGTGATGGTGGTGGTGAGGGTGTCACACACACACACAGACACACACGTGGTGGTGGTGGTGGTGATGGTGGTGGGGAGGAGGGTAGGGTGGGGTGGGCACAATGCAATAGTGAAGGCCGCAGGACGTCCACGTGGCCCTCTGGGGTCGATCCCTGGTGGTGGACACAGGAGGGCGAGGCCCCTGGTGGTTGTATCAACCACCAGGGGGTCGATTGGTGGGTGGATGAGTGAGTGGGTGGGTAGGTCAGTGGGTTGGTGAGTGGGTCAGTGGGTGGGTGAGTGGGTGGGTGAGTGGGTGAGTGGGCGGGTAGGTGAGTGGGTGAGTGGGTGGGTGGGTCGGTGAGTGGGTGGGTGGGTGAGTGGTTGGGTGGCTGAGTGGGTGGGTGGCTGAGTGGTTGGGTGGCTGAGTGGGTGGCTGAGTGGGTGGGTGAGTGAGTGGGTGAGTGAGTGGCTGGGTGAGTGGGTGGGTGAGTGAGTGGGTGGGTGAGTGAGTGGGTGAGTGAGTGGCTGAGTGGGTGAGTGAGTGGGTGGTTGAGTGAGTGAGTGGGTGGGTGAGTGGGTGAGTGGGTGGCTGAGTGGGTGGCTGAATGTGTTTGGTGAGTGGGTGAGTGGGTGGCAGTGTGAATAATTGCCCTGCAAACACACACGCACAAAGACAAAGCTCCCCCGTGTAGCCTCTTAACAGGCTCATCTGAGCAAGTGCTGTGGTGTCCGTAGCGAGTAAGGAGCAGCAGTAGCAGCGCCTACGACTGCTACCGGACACTGTGACACACACACACAGTGACACACACACAGTGACACACACACAGTGACACACACACAGTGACACACACACACACAGTGACACACACACACAGTGACACACACAGTGACACACACACAGTGACACACACACAGTGACACACACACAGTGACACACACACACAGTGACACACACACACACAGTGACACAGACACACACAGTGACACACACACACAGTGACACACACAGTGACACACACACAGTGACACACACACAGTGACACACACACACACAGTGACACACACACACACAGTGACACACACACACACACAGTGACACACACACAGTGACACACACACAGTGACACACACACACACACAGTGACACACATACACACAGTGACACACATACACACAGTGACACACACACACAGTGACACACACACACACACAGTGACACACACACACACACAGTGACACACACACACACAGTGACACACACACACACACAGTGACACACACACACACACAGTGACACACACACACACACAGTGACACACACAGTGACACACACACACACAGTGACACACACACACACAGTGACACACACACACACAGTGACACACACACACAGTGACACACACACAGTGACACACACACAGTGACACACACACACACAGTGACACAGACACACACACAGTGACACACACACAGTGACACACACACAGTGACACACACACACACAGTGACACACACACACACAGTGACACACACACACACACAGTGACACACACACAGTGACACACACACACAGTGACACACACACACAGTGACACACACAGTGACACACACACAGTGACACACACACAGTGACACACACACAGTGACACACACACAGTGACACACACACACACAGTGACACACACACACACAGTGACACACACACACACAGTGACACACACACACACACACAGTGACACACACACAGTGACACACACACACACAGTGACACACACACACAGTGACACACACACACAGTGACACACACAGTGACACACACACAGTGACACACACACACACAGTGACACACACACAGTGACACACACACACAGTGACACACACACACACAGTGACACACACACACACAGTGACACACATACACACAGTGACACACACACAGTGACACACACACAGTGACACACACACACAGTGACACACACACACACAGTGACACACACACACACACACAGTGACACACACACACACAGTGACACACACACACAGTGACACACACACACACACAGTGACACACACACACACAGTGACACACACACAGTGACACACACACACAGTGACACACACACACACAGTGACACACACACACACAGTGACACACATACACACAGTGACACACACACAGTGACACACACACAGTGACACACACACACAGTGACACACACACACACAGTGACACACACACACACACAGTGACACACACACACAGTGACACACACAGTGACACACACACAGTGACACACACACACACAGTGACTCACACACACACACAGTGACACACACACACACAGTGACACACACACAGTGACACACACACACACAGTGACACACACACACACAGTGACACACACACAGAGGGGGTGTGTGTGTGGTGTGGCCGACACCACCACGCCCGGCCGCCTTTGTCTCCCCTCCCCAGTGGCGATGTTCACGACTACACCACCGCCATCACCAACGCAGGTACACTGATTCGAGGCTGAGTCGACCTAGGGGAGGCCCAGATAATCTTCACATGCGTCGTGTCTCTGCTGCTGCTAGGGTGGGTGGGGGTGGGGGTGGGTGGGGATGATTGGGTGAGCACGAGGGGGTGAGTGGATGAGGGGGGGGGGGGTGAGTGGGTGAGCTGCTGCTAGGGTGGGTGGGTGAGTGGGGGTGAGTGTGGGTGGGTGGGTGAGCACGAGGGGGTGAGTGGGTGAGCACGTGGGGGTGAGTGGGTGGGTGGGGATGATTGGGTGAGCACGAGGGGGTGAGTGGATGAGGGGGGGGGGGGTGAGTGGGTGAGCTGCTGCTAGGGTGGGTGGGTGAGTGGGGGTGAGTGTGGGTGGGTGGGTGAGCACGAGGGGGTGAGTGGGTGAGCACGTGGGGGTGAGTGGGTGGGTGGGGATGATTGGGTGAGCACGAGGGGGTGAGTGGATGAGGGGGGGGGGGGTGAGTGGGTGAGCTGCTGCTAGGGTGGGTGGGTGAGTGGGGGTGAGTGTGGGTGGGGATGAGTGGGTGGGGGTGAGTGTGGGTGAGTGGGTGGGGGGTGAGTGTGGGTGAGTGGGTGGGGGTGAGTGGGTGTGGGTGAGTGGGTGTGGGTGAGTGGGTGGGGGTGAGTGGGTGTGGGTGAGTGTGGGTGAGTGGGTGGGGGTGAGTGTGGGTGAGTGGGTGGGGGTGAGTGGGTGGGGGTGAGTGGGTGTGGGTGAGTGGGTGGGGGTGAGTGGGTGGGGGTGAGTGGGTGGGGGTGAGTGTGGGTGAGTGGGTGGGGGGTGAGTGGGTGGGGGTGAGTGGGTGGGGGTGAGTGAGTGGGGGTGAGTGGGTGGGGGGTGAGTGGGTGTGGGTGAGTGGGTGAGTGGGTGGGGGTGAGTGGGTGGGGGTGAGTGGGTGTGGTTGAGTGTGGGTGAGTGGGTGGGGGTGAGTGGGTGGGGGTGAGTGGGTGTGGGTGAGTGTGGGTGAGTGGGTGGGGGTGAGTGGGTGTGGGTGAGTGTGGGTGTGTGGGTGAGTGGGTGGGGGTGAGTGGGTGTGGGTGAGTGTGGGTGTGTGGGTGAGTGGGTGGGGGTGAGTGGGTGGGGGTGAGTGGGTGGGTGGGGGTGAGTGGGTGTGGGTGAGTGTGGGTGAGTGGGTGTGGGTGAGTGGGTGGGGGTGAGTGGGTGTGGGTGAGTGGGTGGGGGTGAGTGGGTGTGGGTGAGTGGGTGGGGGTGAGTGGGTGTGGGTGAGTGGGTGTGGGTGAGTGGGTGTGGGTGAGTGGGTGGGGGTGAGTGTGGGTGAGTGGGTGGGGGTGAGTGGGTGGGGGTGAGTGGGTGTGGGTGAGTGGGTGGGGGTGAGTGGGTGGGGGTGAGTGGGTGTGGGTGAGTGTGGGTGAGTGGGTGGGGGTGAGTGTGGGTGAGTGGGTGGGGGTGAGTGGGTGGGTGTGGGTGAGTGTGGGTGAGTGGGTGTGGGTGAGTGTGGGTGGGGATGAGTGGGTGGGGGTGAGTGTGGGTGAGTGTGGGTGGGGATGAGTGGGTGTGGGTGAGTGGGTGGGGGTGAGTGGGTGGGGGTGAGTGGGTGGGGGTGAGTGGGTGGGGGTGAGTGGGTGTGGGTGAGTGGGGGTGAGTGGGTGTGGGTGAGTGGGTGGGGGTGAGTGGGTGTGGGTGAGTGGGTGGGGGTGAGTGGGGTGGGGGGTGAGTGGGTGGGGTGGTGGGTGGGTGTGGGTGAGTGGGTGTGGGTGAGTGGGGTGAGTGGGTGTGGGTGAGTGGGTGGGGGGTGAGTGGGTGTGGGTGAGTGGGTGGGGGTGAGTGGGTGTGGGTGAGTGGGGTGTGGGGTGAGTGGGTGTGGGTGAGTGGGTGGGGGTGAGTGTGGGGTGAGTGGGTGGGGGTGAGTGGGTGGGGGTGAGTGGGTGTGGGTGAGTGGGTGGGGGTGAGTGGGTGGGGGTGAGTGGGTGGGGGTGAGTGGGTGGGGTGAGTGGTGGGTGAGTGGGTGGGGTGTGAGTGTGGGTGAGTGGGTGGGGGTGAGTGGGTGGGTGTGGGTGAGTGTGGGTGAGTGGGTGTGGGTGAGTGTGGGTGGGGTGAGTGGGTGGGGTGAGTGTGGGTGAGTGTGGGTGGGGTGAGTGGGTGTGGGTGAGTGGGTGGGGGTGAGTGGGTGGGGGTGAGTGGGTGGGGGTGAGTGGGTGGGGGTGAGTGGGTGTGGGTGTGAGTGGGTGGGGGTGAGTGGGTGGGGTGTGAGTGGGTGGGGGTGAGTGGGTGGGGGTGAGTGGGTGGGGGTGAGTGGGTGGGGGTGAGTGGGTGGGGGTGAGTGTGGGTGAGTGGGTGGGGGTGAGTGGGTGGTGTGGTGTGAGTGTGGGTGAGTGGGTGTGGGTGAGTGGGGTGGGGTGAGTGGGTGGGGGTGAGTGTGGGTGAGTGTGGGTGGGGTGAGTGGGTGGGGGTGAGTGGGTGGGGGTGAGTGTGGGTGAGTGTGGGTGGGGTGAGTGGGGTGTGGGTGAGTGGGTGGGGGTGTGAGTGGGTGGGTGTGGGTGTGAGTGGGTGGGGGTGAGTGTGGGTGAGTGGGTGGGGGTGAGTGGGTGGGGGTGAGTGGGTGGGGGTGAGTGGGTGGGGGTGAGTGGGTGGGGGTGAGTGGGTGGGGGTGAGTGGGTGGGTGGTGTGAGTGGTGGGTGGGGGTGAGTGGGTGGGGGTGAGTGGGTGTGGGTGAGTGGGTGGGGGTGAGTGGGTGGGGGTGAGTGGGTGAGTGTGGGTGAGTGGGTGGGGGGTGAGTGGGTGGGTGTGGGTGAGTGGTGGGGTGAGTGGGTGGGGGTGAGTGGGTGGGGAGTGAGTGGGTGGGGGTGAGTGGGTGAGGTGTGGGTGAGTGGGTGGGGTGAGTGGGTGTGGGGTGAGTGTGGGTGAGTGGGTGGGGGTGAGTGGGTGGGGGTGAGTGGGGTGGGGGTGAGTGGGGTGGTGTGGGGTGAGTGGGTGGGGGTGAGTGGGTGTGGGTGAGTGTGGGTGAGTGGGTGGGGTGAGTGGGTGGGGGTGAGTGGGTGGGGGTGAGTGGGTGGGGTGAGTGTGGGTGAGTGGGTGGGGGTGAGTGGGTGTGGGTGAGTGGTGTGGGGTGAGTGGGTGGGGGTGAGTGGGTGGGGGTGAGTGGGTGGGGGTGAGTGGGTGGTGGGTGAGTGGGTGTGGGTGAGTGGGTGGGGGTGAGTGGGTGGGGGTGAGTGGTGTGGGGTGAGTGGGTGTGGGTGAGTGGGTGGGGTGAGTGTGGGTGAGTGGGTGGGGGTGAGTGTGGGTGGGGGTGAGTGGGTGTGGGTGAGTGGGTGGGGTGAGTGGGTGGGGGTGAGTGGGTGGGGTGAGTGTGGGGTGAGTGGGTGGGGGTGAGTGTGGGTGAGTGGGTGGGGGTGAGTGGGGTGAGTGTGGGTGAGTGTGGGGTGAGTGGGTGTGGGTGAGTGTGGGTGGGGATGAGTGGGTGGGGGTGAGTGTGGGTGAGAGTGGGTGGGGTGAGTGGGTGTGGGTGAGTGGGTGGGGGTGAGTGGAGTGGTGGGGGTGAGTGTGGGTGGGGGTGAGTGGGTGGGGGTGAGTGGGTGGGGGTGAGTGGGTGGGGGTGAGTGTGGGTGAGTGGGTGGGGTGTGAGTGGGTGTGGTGAGTGGGTGAGTGTGGGTGAGTGGGTGTGGGGTGAGTGTGGGTGGGGATGAGTGGGTGGGGGTGAGTGGGTGGGGTGAGTGTGGGTGGGGGATGAGTGGGTGTGGGTGAGTGGGTGGGGGTGAGTGGTGGGGTGAGTGTGGTTGGGAGTGAGTGGGTGTGGGTGAGTGGGTGGGGGTGAGTGGGTGGGTGTGGTGTGAGTGGGTGGGGTGAGTGTGGGTGAGTGGGTGGGGGTGAGTGGGTGGGGGTGAGTGGGTGGGGTGAGTGGGTGGGGGTGAGTGGGTGGGGGTGAGTGGGTGGGGGTGAGTGGGTGGTGGGTGAGTGGTGGGTGGGGGTGAGTGGGTGGGGTGAGTGGGTGTGGGTGAGTGGGTGGGGGTGAGTGGGTGGGGGTGTGGGTGAGTGGTGGGGTGAGTGGGTGGGGTGAGTGGGTGGTGGGTGAGTGTGGGTGAGTGGGTGGGGTGAGTGGGTGGGTGTGAGTGGGTGGGGAGAGTGAGGTGGGGGTGAGTGAGGTGTGGGGGTGAGTGGGTGGGGGTGAGTGGGTGGGTGTGGGTGAGTGGGTGGGTGAGTGGGTGTGGTGAGTGGGTGAGTGGGTGGGGGTGAGTGGGTGGGGGTGAGTGGGTGTGGGTGAGGTGGTGGGTGAGTGGGTGGGGGTGAGTGGGTGGGTGAGTGTGCGTGGGGTGGGGAGTGAGTGGGTGGGGTGAGTGGGTGTGGTGGGTGAGTGGGTGAGTGGGTGAGGTGAGTGTGGGTGAGTGGGTGAGGGTGAGTGGGTGGGGTGAGTGGGGGGGTGAGTGGGTGTGGGTGAGTGGGTGTGTGAGGTGGGTGAGTGGGTGGGGTGAGTGGGTGGTGAGTGGGTGAGTGGTGGGTGGAGTGGGGGTGTGGGTGAGTGGTGGGGTGAGTGGGTGAGTGTGGTGAGTGGTGTGGGGTGAGTGGGTGGGGTGAGTGGGTGTGGGTGAGTGGTGGGGTGAGTGGGTGAGTGGGTGTGGGTGAGTGGGTGGTGGGTGAGTGGGTGTGGGTGAGTGGTGGGTGAGTGGGTGTGAGTGAGTGGTGGGGTGAGTGGGTGGGTGAGTGGGTGGGGTGAGTGGGTGGGGGTGAGTGGGGTGAGTGGGTGTGGGTGAGTGGGTGGGGGTGAGTGGGTGTGGGTGAGTGTGGGTGAGTGTGGGTGAGTGGGTGTGGGTGAGTGGGGGTGAGTGGGTGAGTGTGGGTGGGGTGGTGAGTGTGGGTGAGTGGGTGTGGGTGAGTGTGGGTGAGTGGGTGGGGGTGAGTGGGTGTGGGTGTGGGTGGTGGTGAGTGGGTGGGGGTGAGTGGGTGTGGGGTGAGTGTGGGGTGAGTGGGTGGGGGTGAGTGAGTGGGGGTGAGTGGGTGTGGGTGAGTGGGTGGGGGTGAGTGGAGTGTGGGTGAGTGGGGGTGTGGGTGAGTGGGGTGTGGGGTGAGTGGGTGTGGGTGAGAGTGGATGTGGGTGAGTGGGTGTGGGTGAGTGGGTGTGGTTGAGTGGGTGTGGGTGAGAGGTGGGATGTGGGTGAGTGGGGTGTGGGGTGAGTGGGGTGGGTGGGGTGAGTGGGGGTGAGTGGGTGTGGGGTGAGTGGGTGTGGGTGAGTGGGTGGGGGTGAGTGGGTG
>NW_027621658.1:0-21380 GCF_964198595.1 Lampetra fluviatilis | reverse complement strand
GGGTGAGTGGGTGGGTGGGTGAGTGGGTGAGTGGGTGGGTGAGTGGGTGAGTGGGTGGGTGAGTGGGTGAGTGAGTGGGTGGGTGGGTCGAGTGGGTGGGTGAGTGAGTGGGTGGGTGGGTGGGTGGGTGAGTGAGTGAGTGGGTGGGTGAGTGGGTGGGTGGGTGAGTGAGTGAGTGAGTGGGTGGGTGAGTGAGTGAGTGGTGGTGAGTGGGTGGGTGGGTGAGTGGGTGGGTGGGTGAGTGGGTGAGTGAGTGGGTGAGTGGGTGGGTGGGTGGGTGAGTGGGTGAGTGGGTGGGTGAGTGGGTGAGTGAGTGGGTGGGTGAGTGGGTGGGTGAGTGAGTGGGTGAGTGAGTGGGTGAGTGAATGGGTGGGTGGGTGGGTGAGTGGGTGAGTGAGTGGGTGAATGAGTGGGTGAGTGAGTGAGTTGGTGGGTGGGTGGGTGAGTGAGTGAGTGGGTGAGTGAGTGAGTAAGTGGGTGGGTGGGTGGGTGAGTGGGTGAGTGGGTGGGTGAGTGGGTGGGTGAGTGAGTGAGTGAGTGAGTGAGTGAATGGGTGGGTGAGTGAGTGAGTGAGTGAGTGAGTGGGTGGGTGAGTGAGTGGGTGAGTGAGTGAGTGAGTGTGTGGGTGAGTGTGTGGGTGGGTGAGTGAGTGAGTGAGTGGGTGAGTGGGTGGGTGAGTGAGTGAGTGGATGAGTGAGTGAGTGAGTGAGTGGGTGGGTGGGTGGGTGGGTGGGTGAGTGAGTGAGTGGGTGGGTGAGTGGGTGAGTGGGTGGGTGAGTGAGTGGGTGAGTGAGTGGGTGGGTGAGTGGGTGGGTGTCTGAGTGAGTGAGTGGGTGAGTTAGTTAGTGGGTGAGTGGGTGGGTGAGTGGGTGAGTGGGTGAGTGAGTGGGTGGGTGGGTGAGTGGGTGGGTGGGTGGGTGAGTGGGTGGGTGAGTGAGTGGGTGGGTGGGTGGGTGAGTGAGTGGGTGGGTGAGTGGGTGGGTGGGTGAGTGAGTGAGTGGGTGGGTGAGTGAGTGAGTGGGTGAGTGGGTGGGTGAGTGGGTGGGTGGGTGGGTGAGTGGGTGGGTGGGTGAGTGGGTGAGTGGGTGGGTGAGTGGGTGAGTGGGTGGGTGGGTGGGTGAGTGGGTGAGTGGGTGGGTGAGTGGGTGAGTGAGTGGGTGGGTGAGTGGGTGGGTGAGTGAGTGGGTGAGTGAGTGGGTGAGTGAATGGGTGGGTGGGTGGGTGAGTGGGTGAGTGAGTGGGTGAATGAGTGGGTGAGTGAGTGAGTGGGTGGGTGGGTGAGTGAGTGAGTGGGTGAGTGGGTGGGTGAGTGGGTGGGTGAGTGAGTAAGTGGGTGGGTGGGTGAGTGGGTGAGTGGGTGGGTGAGTGGGTGGGTGAGTGAGTGAGTGAGTCAATGGGTGGGTGAGTGAGTGGGTGGGTGAGTGGGTGGGTGAGTGAGTGGGTGAGTGAGTGAGTGAGTGTGTGAGTGAGTGAGTGAGTGGGTGGGTGGGTGAGTGAGTGGGTGAGTGAGTGAGTGAGTGTGTGGGTGAGTGTGTGGGTGGGTGAGTGAGTGAGTGAGTGGGTGAGTGGGTGGGTGAGTGAGTGAGTGAGTGGATGAGTGAGTGAGTGAGTGGGTGGGTGGGTGGGTGGGTGGGTGGGTGGGTGAGTGAGTGAGTGGGTGGGTGAGTGGGTGAGTGGGTGGGTGAGTGAGTGGGTGAGTGAGTGGGTGGGTGAGTGGGTGGGTGTCTGAGTGAGTGAGTGAGTGGGTGAGTTAGTTAGTGGGTGAGTGGGTGGGTGAGTGGGTGAGTGGGTGAGTGAGTGGGTGGGTGGGTGAGTGGGTGGGTGGGGTGAGTGGGTGGGTGAGTGAGTGGGTGAGTGAGTGGGGTGGGTGGGTGAGTGGGTGGGTGTGTGAGTGAGTGAGTGGGTGAGTGAGTTAGTGGGTGTGTGGGTGGGTGAGTGGGTGAGTGAGTGGGTGGGTGGGTGAGTGGGTGAGTGAGTGAGTGGGTGGGTGGGTGGGTGGGTGAGTGAGTGAGTGGGTGAGTGGGTGGGTGAGTGGGTGAGTGGGTGAGTGGGTGGGTGAGTGGGTGAGTGAGTGGGTCAGTGGGTGGGTGAGAGGGTGGGTGAGTGAGTGAGTGAGTGGGTGGGTGGGTGAGTGGGTGAGTGGGTGGGTGGGTGAGTGGGTGAGTGGGTGGGTGGGTGAGTGAGTGAGTGAGTGGTGGGTGGGTGGGTGGGTGGGTGAGTGAGTGAGTGGGTGGGTGAGTGGGTGAGTGAGTGGGTGAGTGAGTGGGTGAGTGAGTGGGTGGGTGAGTGGGTGGGTGTCTGAGTGAGTGGGTGAGTTAGTTAGTGGGTGAGTGGGTGGGTGAGTGGGTGAGTGGGTGAGTGAGTGGGTGGGTGGGTGGGTGGGTGAGTGGGTGGGTGGGTGGGTGAGTGGGTGGGTGGGTGGGTGGGTGAGTGGGTGGGTGGGTGAGTGGGTGGGTGAGTGAGTGGGTGGGTGGGTGGGTGGGTGGGTGAGTGGGTGGGTGGGTGTGTGAGTGAGTGGGTGAGTGAGTTAGTGGGTGAGTGGGTGAGTGGGTGAGTGAGTGGGTGGGTGGGTGAGTGGGTGAGTGGGTGAGTGAGTGAGTGAGTGGGTGGGTGAGTGGGTGGGTGGGTGAGTGAGTGAGTGGGTGAGTGGGTGAGTGGGTGAGTGAGTGGGTGAGTGAGTGGGTCAGTGGGTGGGTGAGAGGGTGGGTGAGTGAGTGAGTGAGTGGGTGGGTGAGTGGGTGAGTGGGTGGGTGGGTGAGTGAGTGGGTGGGTGAGTGGGTGAGTGGGTGAGTGAGTGGATCAGTGGGTGGGTGAGAGGGTGGGTGAGTGAGTGAGTGGGTGGGTGAGTGGGTGAGTGGGTGAGTGAGTGGGTGAGTGGGTGAGTAGGTGAGTGAGTGGGTGAGTGAGTGAGTGAGTTTGTGAGTAGGTGGGTGAGTGAGTGAGTGGGTGAGTGAGTGAGTGGGTGAGTGAGTGAGTGGGTGGGTGGGTGGGTCGGTGGGTGAGTGAGTGAGTGGGTGGGTGAGTGAGTGAGTGGGTGGGTGAGTGGGTGAGTGAGTGAGTGAGTTGGTGAGTGGGTGGGTGAGTGGGTGGGTGAGTGGGTGAGTGTGTCTCTGTGTGTGTGTCTCTGTGTGTGTGTGTGTGTCTGTGTGTCTGTGTGTGTCTGTGTGTCTGTGTGTGTCTGTGTGTGTGTCCCAGGTGCCGGCTCCACCACGAGTGAGACGCTGTCCCGCGTGTTGCGCTTGACGCGACTCGGAGCCTCTGAGCCACACTCGGCGCTCGGACGCCTCCTGCGGAGCCTGGAGACACGCGGAGACACGAAGCTGGCGGCCAGGATCTTCACAGGCAGAGGTCGTGAGCAGATTCACAGCCACCACCATCACCACCATCACCATCACCTAGCCACTACCATCACTACCATCACCAGCATCACCATCACCTAGCCACTACCATCACCACCATCACCTAGCCACTACTATCACCACCATCACCATCACCACCATCACCTAGCCACTACCATCACCACCATCACTAGCATCACCATCACCTAGCCACTACCATCACCACCATCACCTAGCCACTACTATCACCACCATCACTAGCATCACCATCACCTAGCCACTACCATCACCACCATCACCTAGCCACTACCATCACCACCATCACTAGCATCACCATCACCTAGCCACTACCATCACCACCATCACCTAGCCACTACCATCACCACCATCACCATCACCCAGCCACTACCATCACCCACTACTATCACTACTATCATCACCACCAACCCACCCACCATCACCACCACCAACCCACCCACCCAGCCACTACCATCACCACCATCACCTAGCCACTACCATCACCACCATCACTACCATCACCATCACCTAGCCACTACCATCACCACCATCACTACCATCACCATCACTACCATCACCATCATCACCATCACCGCCTCCTGCGGAGCCTGGAGACACGCGGAGACACGAAGCTGGCGGCCAGGATCTTCACGGCAAGAGGTCGTGAGCAGATTCACAGCCACCACCATCACCACCATCACCATCACCTAGCCACTACCATCACTACCATCACCTAGCCACTACCATCACCTAGCCACTACCATCACCACCATCACCTAGCCACTACTATCACCACCATCACCATCACCACCACCTAGCCACTACCATCACCACCATCACCTAGCCACTACCATCACCACCATCACCATCACCACCCACCCACCACCATCACCACTCACCCAGAAGTGTAGTGTATAGTGTAGTGTATAGTGTAGTGTATAGTGTAGTGTATAGTGTATAGTGTAGTGTATAGTGTAGTGTATAGTGTAGTGTAGTAGTGTATAGTGTAGTGTATAGTGTAGTGTATAGTGTAGTGTATAGTGTAGCGTATATTGTAGTGTATAGTGTAGTGTATAGTATAGTGTATAGTATAGTGTATAGTGTAGTGTATAGTGTAGTGTATAGTGTAGTAGTGTATAGTGTAGTTGTGTATAGTGTAGTTGTGTATAGTGTAGTAGTGTATAGTGTATAGTGTAGTCTATAGTGTAGTGTATAGTGTAGTGTATAGTATAGTGTATAGTATAGTGTATAGTGTAGTGTATATTGTAGTGTATATTGTAGTGTAGTAGTGTAGTAGTGTATAGTGTAGTGTACAGAGGTGACACGGCGGGGGGAACCTTTGACCTGCCATTTGAAACTGCAGGCGTGACCTTGAAGAAAACCTTCGTGGACAAGGTTGAGACCAACTACGGGGCCAGTCCTCAGGGACTTCTTGGCCCTTCCAGCGAAGACGTGAAGATGATCAACGCGTGGGTGGAGAGGCGGACGGAAGGCCTCGTCAAGAACCTTCTGGAAGATCTGCCGGAGGAAACTCGGCTTGTGTTGGTGAGCGCCATCTTCTACAAAGGTGCGGGGACATGTGGCACAACGACTATGTGTTATATTATATACTACACTACTACTACATTATACTACATTATACACTACGCTACGTTATTTACTACTTTATACACTACATTATACACTACGTTATTTACTACTATATACACTATACACTACATTATACACTACACTATACACTATACACTACACTATACACTACACTATACACTACACTATACACTACACTATACACTACACTATACACTACACTATACACTACACTATACACTATACACTACACTATACACTACACTATACACTACACTATACACTATACACTACACTATACACTACACTATACACTACATTATACACTATACACTACACTATACACTACACTATACACTATACACTACACTATACACTACACTATACACTACACTATACACTACACTATACACTACACTATACACTACACTATACACTACACTATACACTACACTATACACTACACTATACACTACACTATACACTACACTATATAGCAGACGGAAGGTCTCGTCAAGAACCTTCTGGAAGATCTGCCGGAGGAAACTCGGCTCGTGTTGGTGTGCGCCATCTTCTACAAAGGTGCGGGGACATGTGGCACAACGACGATGTGTTATATTATATACTACACTACTACTACATTATACTACATTATACACTACGCTACGTTATTTACTACTTTATACACTACATTATACACTACGTTATTTATTACTATATACACTATACACTACATTATACACTACACTACACTATACACTATACACTACACTATACACTACACTATACACTACACTATACACTGCACTATACACTACACTATACACTACACTATACACTACACTATACACTACACTATACACTGCACTATACACTACACTATACACTACACTATACACTACACTATACACTACACTATACACTACACTATAAAGCAGACGGAAGGTCTCGTCAAGAACCTTCTGGAAGATCTGCCGGAGGAAACTCGGCTCGTGTTGGTGTGCGCCATCTTCTACAGAGGTGACACAACGACGATGTGTTATACACTACGTTATATACTACTTTATACTATACACTATACACTACACTATACACTACACTATACACTACACTATATACTACTATATATACTACTATACACTATACACTACACTATACACTACTACACTATACACCAGAGATGTGGACTCGAGTCATGTGACTTGGACTCGAGTCAGACTCGAGTCATGAATTTGATGACTTGCGACTCGACTTGGACTTGCATAACAATGACTTTGTCCCACCTCTGCTATACACTACACTATACACTACACTACATTATATACTACTATACATACTATACACTACACTATACACTACACTACTACTACTACATTATACTACATTATACACTACACTACATTATACACTACATTATACACTATGTTATATACTACTATATATACTATACACTACATTATATACTACACTATACACTACATTATACACTATACACTACATTATACACTATACACTACGTTATATACTACTATATACACTACACTATACACTACATTATACACTACTACACTATACACTACTACACTGCACTATACACTACTACTACACAATACAGTACACTATAAACTACACTATACACTACATTATAAACTACTACACTATACACTACACTACTATACACTACACTATAAACTACACTATACACTACACTATACACTACTACACTATACACTACACTACTATACACTACACTATACACTACACTATACACTACACTATACACTACACTATATATTACACAACACACTACAACACTATACACTTCATTATATACTACACTGCACACTACACTATACACTACTACACTATAAACTACACTATAAACTACCCTATACACTACACTACTACACTACCCTATACACTACACTATACACTACTACACTATACACTACTACACTACTACACTACCCTATACACTACACTATACACTATAAACTACACTATACACTACTACATTATACACTATACACTACTACACTATAAACTACACTATACACTACACTATACACTACACTATAAACTACACTATGCACTACACTATACACTACTACACTATACACTATACACTACACTACTATACACTACTATACACTACACTATACACTACTACACTACACACTACACTATACTATACACTACACTATACACTACTACACTACACTATACACTACACTACAAACTACTACACTACTACTACACTACACTATACACTACTACACTATACACTACTACACTACACTATACACTACTGCACTACACTATACACTACTACACTACACTACTACACTATACACTACACTACACTACTACACTATACACTACACTACACTATTACACTATACACTACTACACTATACACTACACTATACACTACACTATACACTACACTACACACTACACTATACACTACTACACTACACTATACACTACTACACTACAACACTACACTATACACTACACTACACTATACACTACACACTACACTATACACTACTCATCCGCTAGCTCCTCCCACTAATCGCGTAGACCCGCTCACCACGTGACCCCCCCCCCCCTCCCCCACCCACGTGACGTCAGGCGAGTGGGAGGTGAAATTCGACGCAGGTTCCACTCAACTTCGGCGCTTCTACCTGGACGAGACCAACTCCACCCACGTGACCATGATGCAGCAGAGGGATTATCCTGTGTGGCAGGGCAGACACCCAGACCTGCCGTGTATGGTGAATGCTACACTACACTATACACTACTACACTACACTACTACATTATATACTACACTACACTATACACTACACTATACACTACACTATGATGCAGCAGAGGGATTATCCTGTGTGGCAGGGCAGACACCCAGAGCTGCCGTGTATGGTGAATGCTACACTACTACACTACATTATATACTACTACACTATACACTACACTATACACTACTACACTACACTATACACTACTACACTATAGACCAACTCCACCCACGTGGTCATGATGCAGCAGAGGGATTATCCTGTGTGGCAGGGCAGACACCCAGAGCTGCCGTGTATGGTGAATGCTACACTACACTATACACTACTACACTACACTACTACATTATATACTACACTACACTATACACTACACTATACACTACACTATACACTACACTATGATGCAGCAGAGGGATTATCCTGTGTGGCAGGGCAGACACCCAGAGCTGCCGTGTATGGTGACTGCTACACTACATTATACACTACATTATACACTACACTATACACTACTACACTATACACTACCCTATACACTACACTATACACTACTACACTATACACTACACTATACACTACACTATAAACTACTACACTACACTATACACTACACTATACACTACTACATTACACTATAAACTACTACACTACACTATACACTACACTATAAACTACTACACTACACTATACACTACACTATACACTACTACATTACACTATAAACTACTACACTACATTATACACTACATTATACACTACACAATACACTACTACACTACATTATATACTACTTTATACACTACTACACTACATTATATACTACTACACTATACACTACACTATACACTACTACACTATACACTACATTATACACTACAACACTACATTATATACTACTTTATACACTACTACACTACATTATATACTACTACACTATACACTACTACACTATACACTACATTATACACTACTACACTATACACTACACTATACACTACTACACTATACACTACTTTATACACTACTACACTATACACTACTTTATACACTACTACACTATACACTACTACACTATACACTACACTACGACACTACATTATACACTACTACACTTCTACATTAAACTATACACTACTACACTACACTATACACAACTACACTACTGCACTATACACTACATTATACACTACACTACTACACTACACTATACACTACCACACTACACTATATACTACTACACTACACACCACTACACTATACACTACACTACACACCACTACACTATACACTACACTATACACTACACTATACACTACACTATACACTACTACACTATACACTACTACACTATACACTACTACATTACACTATACACTACTACACTACACTACACACTACACTATACACTACACTATACACTACTACACTATACACTACACTATACACTACACTATACACTACTACACTATACACTACTACATTATACACTATACACTACTACACTATACACTACTACACTACACTATAAACTACACTATACACTACTACATTATACACTATACACTACTACACTATACACTACTACACTATACACTACTACATTACACTATACACTACTACACTACACTACACACTACACTATACACTACACTATACACTACTACACTATACACTACACTATACACTACACTATACACTACTACACTATACACTATTACATTATACACTACACACTACTACACTATACACTACTACACTACACTATAAACTACACTATACACTACTACATTATACACTATACACTACTACACTATAAACTACACTATAAACTACACTACTACACTACACTATAAACTACACTATACACTACTACACTATACACTACTACACTATACACTACTACACTATACACTACTACACTATACACTAAACTAAACCCCTCTCACCACAGGTGTTCAAGGTGCCTTTCAAAGGTAACAAGAGCATGGTCGTGTTCCTGCCCGATCAAATGAGCCCCAACCTGACGATGATCGTGGACTCGCTCACACCAGAACTCATCAGCGGGCTGCTGGCAGGAGGACTCAGGAAGAAAAGAGTTACCCTCCAAATGCCCAGGATGGAGCTGATGGTGGACAGCTCTTTGGAGAGTGCGCTGAGCAAAATGGGTGAGTGGTTGGGTGAGTGGGTGAGTGGGTGAGTGGGTGGGTGGGTGGGTGAGTGGGTGGGTGGGTGAGTGGGTAGGTGAGTGGGTGAGTGGGTGAGTGGGTGGGTGGGTGAGTGGGTAGGTGGGTGGGTGGGTGAGTGGGTGAGTGGGTGAGTGGGTGAGTGGGTGGGTGAGTGAGTTCGTTGTTGGGTGGGTGAGTGGGTGGGTGGGTGGGTGAGTGGGTGAGTGGGTGGGTGGGTGGGTGAGTGAGTTGGTTGTTGGGTGGGTGAGTGGGTGAGTGGGTGGGTGGGTGAGTGGGTGAGTGGGTGGGTGAGTGAGTTCGTTGTTGGGTGGGTGAGTGGGTGGGTGGGTGGGTGAGTGGGTGGGTGAGTGAGTTGGTTGTTGGGTGGGTGAGTTGGTGGGTGGGTGGGTGGGTGAGTGGGTGGGTGGGTGGGTGAGTGGGTGAGTGGGTGGGTGGGTGAGTGGGTGAGTGGGTAGGTGGGTGAGTGGGTGAGTGGGTAGGTGGGTGGGTGGGTGAGTGGGTGGGTGAGTGGGTGGGTGAGTGGGTGAGTGGGTGGGTGAGTGAGTTGGTTGTTGGGTGGGTGAGTGGGTGGGTGGGTGAGTGGGTGAGTGGGTGGGTGAGTGAGTTGGTTGTTGGGTGGGTGAGTGGGTGGGTGGGTGGGTGGGTGGGTGAGTGGGTGGGTGGGTGGGTGAGTGGGTGAGTGGGTGGGTGGGTGAGTGGGTGAGTGGGTGAGTGGGTAGGTGGGTGGGTGGGTGAGTGGGTGGGTGAGTGGGTGGGTGAGTGGGTGGGTGAGTGGGTGGGTGGGTGAGTGAGTTGGTTGTTGGGTGGGTGAGTGGGTGGGTGGGTGGGTGAGTGGGTGAGTGGGTGGGTGGGTGGGTGGGTGGGGGGTGAGTGGTGTGAGTGGGTGGGTGTGGTGAGTGGGTAGGTGGGTGGGTGGTGTGAGTGGGTGGGTTGAGTGGGTGGGTGAGTGGGTGAGTGGGTGGGTGAGTGGGTGAGTGGGTGGGTGAGTGAGTTGGTTGTTGGGTGGGTGAGTGGGTGGGTGAGTGGGTGAGTGGGTGGGTGGAGTGAATGGGTGAGTGGGTGGGTGGGTGATGTGGGGTGAGTGGGTGGGTGAGTGGTGTGAGTGGGTTGGTGGTGGGTGGGTGAGTGGGTGAGGTGGAGTGGGTGAGTGGGTGGGTGAGTGGTGTGGGTGAGTGGGTGGGTGTGGGTGAGTGGGTGAGTGGGTGGTTGGTGGGTGAGTGGGTGGGTGGGTGAGTGGAGTGGGTGAGTGGTTGGGTGGGTTGGTGGGTGGGGTGAGTGAGTGAGTTGGTTGGTGGGTGAGTGGGTGAGTGGGTGGGGTGAGTGGGTGAGTGGGTGAGTGAGTGGTGAGTGGGTGGGTGAGTGGGTGAGTGGGGTGAGTGAGTGGGTGAGTTGGTGGGTGGGTGAGTGGGTGGGTGAGTGGGTGGGTGAGTGGGTGGGTGGGTGGGTGAGTGAGTGAGTGGGTGAATGGGTGAGTGGGGTGGGTGAGTGGGTGAGTGGGTAGGTGGGTGAGTGGGTGGGTGAGTGAGTGGGTGAGTGGTTGGGTGGGTTGGTGGGTGGGTGAGTGAGTGAGTGAGTGAGTGGGTGGGTGAGTGGGTGGGTGAGTGGGTGGGTGAGTGGGTGAGTGGGTGGATGAGTGGGTTGGTGGGTGAGTGGGTGGGTGAGTTGGTGGGTGGGTGAGTGGTTGATGGTTGGGTGGGTTGGTGGGTGGGTGAGTGAGTGAGTGAGTGGGTGGAGTGAGTGGGTGGGTGGGTGAGTGGGTTGGTGGGTGAGTGGGGTGGGTGGGTGGGTGGGTGAGTGGTGTGGGTGGGTGGGTGGGTGGGTGAGTGAGTGAGTGAGTGGTTGGTGGAGTGAGTGGGTGAGTGGGTGGGTGGGTGAGTGGGTTGGTGGGTGAGTGGGTGGGTGGGTTGGTGGGTGAGTGGGTGAGTGGGTGGGTGGGTGGGTGAGTGGGTAAGTGAGTGAGTGATGAGTGGGTGGGTGAGTGGGTGAGTGAGTGGATGAGTTGGTGGGGTGGGTGAGTGAGTGGTGGGTGGGTGAGTGGGTGGTGAGTGGGTGGGTGGGTGGGTGGGTGAGTGAGTGAGTGAGTGGGTGAATGGGGTGAGTGGGTGGGTGAGTGGGTGAGTGGGTAGGAGGGTGTGGGTGGGTGTGGGTGGGTGAGTGGGTGGGTGGGTGGTGGAGTGAGTGAGTGAGTGAGTGAGTGGGGTGAATGGGTGAGTGGGTGGGTGAGTGGGTGAGTGGGGTAGGTGGGTGAGTGGGGTGGAGTGAGTGGGTGAGTGGTTGGGTGGTTTGGTGGTGGTGGGTGAGTGAGTGGGTTGGTGGGTGAGTGGGTGGGTGAGTGGGTGGGTGAGTGAGTGGAGTGGTGGTGTGGTGGGTGAGTGGGTGGTGGGTGGGTGGGTGGGTGGGGTGGTGGGTGGTGTGTGGGTGGGTGGGTGGGTGGGTGTGGGTGAGTGGGTAGGTGGGTGGGTGAGTGGGTGGGTGATTGGGTGAGTGGGTGGGGTGAGTGGGTGAGTGGGTAGGTGGGTGAGTGGGTGAGTGGTTGGGTGGGTTGGTGGGTGGGTGAGTGAGTGAGTGGGTGGGTGAGTGGGTGGGTGAGTGGGTGGGTGGGTGGGGTGTGGGAGGGTGGGTGTGGGGTGGGTGGGTTGGTGGGTGAGTGGGTGGGTGAGTGGGGTGGGTGGGTGGGTGAGTGAGTTGGTTGGTGGGTGAGTGGGTTAGTGGGTGGGTGAGTGGGTGGGTGAGTGAGTTGGTGGGTGGGTTGGTGGGTGAGTAAGTGAGTGGTGTGAGTGGGTGGGTGGGTGAGTTGGTGGGTGGGTGAGGTGGGTGGGTGAATGGGTGGGTGGTGGTGGGGGGTGGGTGGGGTGGGTTGGTGAGTGGGTGGGGTGGTGGGTGGGTGGGTGGTGGGTGGGGTGGGTGGGTGGGTGGTGGGTGAGTGGTTGGTGGGTGAGTGGGTGGGGTGGTGGGTGGGTGGGGTGGGTGAGTGAGTGGGTAGGTGGGTGGTGGGGGTGGTGGGTAGGTGGGGTGGGTGGGTTGGGTGAGGGGGTGGGTGAGTGGGGGGTGGGTGAGTGGGTGGGGTGGTGAGTGGTGGGTGGGTGAGTGGGTGGTGGGGTGGGTGGGTAGGTGGGGAGTGGGGGGGGTGGGTGGGTGGGTGAGTGGGTGAGTTGGTGAGTGGGGTGAGTTGGTGAGTGGGTGGGTGGGTGGGTGAGTGGGTGGGTTGGTGGGTGAGTGGTGGGTGTGGTGGGGTGGATGAGTGGGTGGGTGGGGTGGTTGGGTGGATTGGGTGGGGTGGGTGGGTTGTTGAGTGGGTGGGGTGTGGGTGAGTGGGTGGTGTGGGTGGGTGGGTGGGGTGGGTGGGTGGTGGGTGGGTGGGTGGGGGTGGTGGGTGGGTGAGTGGTGGGGTGGGTGGGTGTGGTGAGTGGGGTGGGTGGGGTTGGTGAGTGGGTGGGTGGTGGGTGGGGTGGGTGAGTGTGTGGGTGGGTGGGGTGTGTTAGTGGGTGGGTGGGGGTGGGGTGAGTGGGGTGAGTGGGTGGGTGGTTGGTGAGTGGGTGGGTGGAGTGGGTGGGTGAGTGGGTGGGTGGGTGGGTGGTGGGGGTGGGTGAGTGGGGGGTGGTGGTGAGTGGGTGGGTGAGTGGGTGGGTGAGTGGGTGAGTGGGTGAGTGAGTGGGTGAGTTGGTGGGTGGGTGGGTGAGTGAGTGGTGGGTGAGTGGGTGAGTGAGTGGGGTGGGTGAATGGGTGAGTGGGTGAGTGGGTTGGTGGGGTGGATGGTTTCGCGTGAGTGGGGAGTGGTGGGTGTAGTGGTTAGCGCTACGCTGCGCTACAAACCTGGCGATCCGGGTTCGATTCCATCTCACGTCCAACACCACCAGTGACGATTATCTGAACCGGTATTGGGCCTCCATTAGGTCGACACTATACACTACACTATACACTATACACTACACTATACACTACACTATACACTAACACTATACAACACTACTACACTATACACTACTACACTATACACTACTACACACTATACACTACTACACTACACTATACACTACTACACTACACTATACACTACTACACTACACTATACACTACACTATACACTACACTATACACTAACACTATACAACACTACTACACTATACACTACTACACTATACACTACTACACACTATACACTACTACACTATACACTATTCACTACTACACTAGTACACTACTACACTATTCACTACTACACTATACACTACTACACTATTCACTACTACACTAACTACACTACACTATACACTACATATACACTACACTATACTACTACACTACACTATACACTACACTATACACTACTATACTTATACTATACACTACTACAATACACTATACACTACTACACTACACACTACTACACTATACAATACACTACTACACTACACTATACACTACTACACTACACACTACTACACTACACTATACACTACTACACGTATACAATACACTACTACACTACACTATACACTACTACACTACACACTACTACACTACACTACACACTACTACACTATACAATACACTACTACACTACACTATACACTACTACACTACATAATCAACGATTTTTGGGTTTAGATCGTCGCGTTATTTATAAATGTGTCGTAACCCTCCACCACCCGACACGACCAATCGGTAAAAAAAAAGTGTCACGTTGACAAAAGACAAATAGTTCACTGCTTTAGCCCCAGACCGGTGTGTTGAAGCGTGGAACCACAACATTTACAATTTGAGTTGCACGACGTTTCGCCGGTAATTGCATCCGGCATCATCGGGCAATTCGCCAGAATGGTGAGAGGCTCTGCTGTGTGAACTAGGGGTCGGCACGGTTTGAACCGACTCAAACTGGTTTCAAATTGAGCAATCCAAACCAAACCAGCGACGACTGAACCAAACCAAACCAAACTAAGCTAAACCAAACCTCTTGAGTTGGCTTGAACCAAACTAGTTTGAGCCGGTTCCACCCTGTCCGAGCCAAACCGAGTCGGTTTTCGTAGCCCCAAACCAAACCGAACCAGTTCAAACAGAGCCAAACCAAACCGATTTGGTTCGGTTCAAACCGCGGTTTGGTGGTTTGAGCCAAACCGTGCCGACCCCTCCCGTTCTAATATAGAGCATCAGCAACAGAGTGACGAAATCAATAACTCATTAACCAGAGGTGGGACAAAGTCATTGTTCTGCAAGTCCAAGTCGAGTCGCAAGTCATCAAATTCATGACTCGAGTCTGACTCGAGTCCAAGTCACATGACTCGAGTCCACATCAGTCAGAGGTGGACAAAGTCATTGTTCTGCAAGTCCAAGTCGAGTCGCAAGTCATCAAATTCATGACTCGAGTCTGACTCGAGTCCAAGTCACATGACTCGAGTCCACATCTCAGAGGTGGGACAAAGTCATTGTTCTGCAAGTCCAAGTCGAGTCGCAAGTCATCAAATTCATGACTCGAGTCTGACTCGAGTCCAAGTCACATGACTCGAGTCCACATCTCAGAGGTGGGACAAAGTCATTGTTCTGCAAGTCCAAGTCGAGTCGCAAGTCATCAAATTCATGACTCGAGTCTGACTCGAGTCCAAGTCACATGACTCGAGTCCACATCTCAGAGGTGGGACAAAGTCATTGTTATGCAAGTCCAAGTCGAGTCGCAAGTCATCAAATTCATGACTCGAGTCTGACTCGAGTCCAAGTCACATGACTCGAGTCCACATCTCAGAGGTGGGACAAAGTCATTGTTCTGCAAGTCCAAGTCGAGTCGCAAGTCATCAAATTCATGACTCGAGTCTGACTCGAGTCCAAGTCACATGACTCGAGTCCACATCTCATAGGTGGGACAAAGTCATTGTTCTGCAAGTCCAAGTCGAGTCGCAAGTCATCAAATTCATGACTCGAGTCTGACTCGAGTCCAAGTCACATGACTCGAGTCCACATCTCAGAGGTGGGACAAAGTCATTGTTCTGCAAGTCCAAGTCGAGTCGCAAGTCATCAAATTCATGACTCGAGTCTGACTCGAGTCCAAGTCACATGACTCGAGTCCACATCTCAGAGGTGGGACAAAGTCATTGTTCTGCAAGTCCAAGTCGAGTCGCAAGTCATCAAATTCATGACTCGAGTCTGACTCGAGTCCAAGTCACATGACTCGAGTCCACATCTCAGAGGTGGGACAAAGTCATTGTTCTGCAAGTCCAAGTCGAGTCGCAAGTCATCAAATTCATGACTCGAGTCTGACTCGAGTCCAAGTCACATGACTCGAGTCCACATCTCAGAGGTGGGACAAAGTCATTGTTCTGCAAGTCCAAGTCGAGTCGCAAGTCATCAAATTCATGACTCGAGTCACATGACTCGAGTCCACATCTCAGAGGTGGGACAAAGTCATTGTTCTGCAAGTCCAAGTCGAGTCGCAAGTCATCAAATTCATGACTCGAGTCTGACTCGAGTCCAAGTCACATGACTCGAGTCCACATCTCAGAGGTGGGACAAAGTCATTGTTATGCAAGTCCAAGTCGAGTCGCAAGTCATCAAATTCATGACTCGAGTCTGACTCGAGTGCAAGTCACATGACTCGAGTCCACACCTCTGTCATTAACTCATCAGGTGCAAAGATTCAAGGTGGGGGGGGGGGGGGGAAGGAGTGATTGTAATTGTATACTAGATTAGTAATCAGGCTATTGTTACGATGCGAGTTGTAGATTAGTAATCAGTTGGAATGTGTTCTATTGTGATTATGCTACATCAGTAATCAGTTAGTGCTTGTTTCCCTTATAAGGAATTGTAATGCATCGTATTTAATAAGACGCTTCCAGGCCGCACTAGGCCTGTAGCTGTCTGAGCGATTCAAGTTATTTCTGTTTCTCTCAATTTCAATCGATTCTCTAATTAGGCTTTGCCAGTAGTAACTAGTTTGACACAGCACTTCAACGTTGTCAAACTCAATTGAGTGTCCCTGTTGGCAAGCATGTTCTGCCACTGCCGACAGTTGTGTTTGCGATAGTTTAATATTTCTCTGGTGTTAGTCTTTTAGTCTTACACTAACGTTGCGCCCCGTCTGTCCAACATAGCATCTGCCACATACACAATTAATCGGATATCCACCTTCTGTTGATAATTTAGGCAATTCGTCTTTAGTGCACGTTAATAGTTGTTGAATGTTGTGTACTGTACCAAATCTTACTGTAATGTTTTGCTTTTGCAAAACACGGGCTAGTTCGTCAGTTACCCCCGAGATGAATGGCGTTTTTATTGTTTTAATAATCTGATCGCTTTCAGCAGTGTTGCTTTGCGATCGTGATTTGGCTTTTAGTGCCCTGTTAATTTGAGCATTATTGTAGCCATTCTGTCTTAGTGCTTCTTTAACATGTTTAATCTCTCTCACTAGACTTTCACCATCTGACACTGTTTTAGCCCGATGTATGAACGTCTTGGTAAGAGAGGATTTCTGAGCTGGGTGATGATGCGAATTCGCATTCAGATAGGCATCAGTGTGCGTTAATTCTAGATTTGAAGCTTTCGTGACTGCAATGATTCATATTCTCAGGTTTTTTCGGTAAAGTCACGTAGGTAAAACATTAAAAGTAATGAATGTAAAATAAAGCAAAACAAAAATAAAAATAAAATTCACGACGTTTCGGAGGCAACACAAGTCTCCGTCATCAGGTGGGACCGTCACAGCCAGATTACTTTTAATGTTTTACCTACGTGACTTTACCGAAAAAACCTGAGAATATAGAACATCAGTGTGCGTTTGCTTTCTGTAAACGCAGTGTGTTATTTGACCATTTAGGCCGTGCCCAAGTAAAATATCCAGGAACGGGAGTGTGTGATTCACCTCCATTTCCATGGTGAACTGAATGGCCGGGTTTTGTGCATTGAGATGATTTATAAAACTCGTTAAGTGTATCTTTACCATGTGTCCAGACCACCAAAGTGTCATCCACATATCTAAACCAAAAGGATGGTTTTATTTAATGTGCTCCAGGCAAGCGCTCTGGTTCCAAAGTTTTCCATGTACAAATTTGCTTTGTTTAAAGAATTCGCCTCTCCATAAGAAGTGTTATTTAAACAATGGTCTGCTACTACACTATACGATACACTACTACACTACACTATACACTATTCACTACTACACTATGCACTACTACACTACACTATACACTACTACACTACACTATACACTACTACACTACACTATACACTACTACACTACACTACAACACTATACACTACACTATACACTACTACACTATACACTACTACACTACACACTACTACACTACACTATACACTACTACACTATACACTACTACACTACACTATACACTACTACACTACACTATACACTATTCACTACTACACTATACACTACTACACTACACTATACACTACTACACTACACTATACACTACTACACTATACACTACACTACTACACTATACACAACTACACTACACTATACACTACTACACTATACACTACTACACTACACTATACACTACACTACTACACTACACTATACACTGCACTACACTATACACTACACTATACACTACTACACTATACACTACACTATACACTACACTATACACTACTACACTACACTACTACACTACCACTACACTACACTATACACTACTACACTACACTATACACTATACACTACACTATACACTACTACACTACACTATACACTACTACACTACACTATACACTACACTACCATCTCTCTGTGGTTAGGTCTTGGGGGAGTTGTTTGGAGCCCCCGATCTCAGCGGTCTAGCCGAGGGGTCTCTCCGTGTCTACACTACACTATACACTACACTATACACTACTACACTACACTATACACTACACTATACACTACACCACTACACTACATTATACACTATAATGTCTCTGTGTGCAGGTCTACAGGAACTGTTTGGAGCCCCCGATCTCAGCGGTCTTGCCGAGGGGTCTCTCCGTGTCTACACTATACACTATACACTACTACACTACTACACTATACACTACTACACTACACTATACACTACTACACTACACTATACACTACACTACCATCTCTCTGTGGTTAGGTCTTGGGGAGCTGTTTGGGGCACCTGACCTCAGCGGTCTAGCCGAGGGGTCTCTCCGTGTCTACACTACACTATACACTACTACACTATACACTACTACACTAACACTATACACTACACTACCATCTCTCTGTGGTTAGGTCTTGGGGAGTTGTTTGGAGCCCCCGACCTCAGCGGTCTTGCCGAGGGGTCTCTCCGTGTCTACACTACACTATACACTACTACACTATACACTACTACACTACACTATACACTACACTACCATCTCTCTGTGGTTAGGTCTTGGGGAGTTGTTTGGAGCCCCCGATCTCAGCGGTCTAGCCGAGGGGTCTCTCCGTGTCTACACTACACTATACACTACACTATACACTACACCACTACACTATACACTACACTATACACTACACTATACACTACACCACTACACTACATTATACACTATAATGTCTCTGTGTGCAGGTCTAGAGGAACTGTTTGGAGCCCCCGATCTCAGCGGTCTTGCCAAGGGGTCTCTCCGTGTCTACACTACACTATACACTACTACACTACACTATACACTATACACTACTACACTACACTATACACTACTACACTACACTATACACTACACTACCATCTCTCTGTGGTTAGGTCTTGGGGAGTTGTTTGGAGCCCCCCGACCTCAGCGGTCTAGCCGAGGGGTCTCTCTGCGTCTCCGCCGTCCGGCACAAGGCCGGAGTCCGTCTCGATGAGGAAGGGGCCGTCGCTGCGGCCGCCACCGCCATCACGCTCGCGAGGTCGGGCGGAGAGCACATCCGAGGTGTGTATAGTGTAGTGTAGTAGTGTATAGTGTAGTGTATAGTGTAGTGTAGTAGTGTATAGTGTAGTGTATAGTGTAGTAGTGTATAGTGTAGTAGTGTACTGTAGTAGTGTAGTAGTGTGTAGTGTAGTGTATAGTGTAGTGTAGTAGTGTATAGTGTAGTGTATAGTGTAGTAGTGTATAGTGAAGTGTAGTAGTGTATTAGTGTATAGTGTAGTGTAGTAGTGTATAGTGTAGTGTATAGTGTAGTGTAGTAGTGTAGTGTATAGTGTAGTAGTGTATAGTGTAGTAGTGTATAGTGTAGTAGTGTATAGTGTAGTGTATAGTGTAGTGTAGTAGTGTATAGTGTAGTGTAGTAGTGTAGTGTATAGTGTAGTGTAGTAGTGTAGTAGTGTATAGTGTATAGTGTAGTGTATAGTGTAGTGTAGTAGTGTATTCGTGTAGTAGTGTATAGTGTAGTAGTGTATAGTGTAGTGTAGTGTATTAGTGTAGTAGTGTATAGTGTAGTGTAGTAGTGTATAGTGTAGTAGTGTATAGTGTAGTAGTGTATAGTGTAGTAGTGTATAGTGTAGTGTAGTGTATTAGTGTAGTAGTGTATAGTGTAGTGTAGTAGTGTATAGTGTAGTAGTGTATAGTGTAGTAGTGTATAGTGTAGTAGTGTATAGTGTAGTAGTGTATAGTGTAGTGTATAGTGTAGTAGTATCATAGTGTAGTGTATAGTGTAGTGTAGTAGTGTATAGTGTAGTAGTGTATAGTGTAGTAGTGTGTAGTGTATAGTGTAAGTAGTGTAGTAGTGTATAGTGTAGTAGTGTATAGTGTAGTAGTGTATAGTGTTAGTGTAGTGTAGTAGTGTATAGTGTAGTGTAGTGTGTAGTGTAGTAGTGTATAGTGTAGTGTATAGTGTAGTAGTGTATAGTGTAGTGTATAGTGTAGTGTATAGTGTAGTAGTGTATAGTGTAGTGTAGTAGTGTATAGTGTAGTGTAGTAGTGTATAGTGTAGTAGTGTATAGTGTAGTAGTGTGTAGTGTAGTAGTGTGTAGTGTAGTGTAGTAGTGTATAGTGTAGTAGTGAATAGTGTAGTAGTGAATAGTGTAGTAGTGTATAGTGTAGTGTAGTAATGTATAGTGTATAGTGTAGTGTAGTAGTGTGTAGTGTAGTAGTGTGTAGTGTAGTGTTAGTGTATAGTGTAGTAGTGTATAGTGTAGTAGTGAATAGTGTAGTAGTGTAGTTAGTGTTAGTGTAGTATATGTATAGTGTATAGTGTAGTGTATAGTGTAGTAGTGTATAGTGTAGTGTATAGTGTAGTGTATAGTGTAGTAGTGTTAGTGTAGTGTAGTAGTGTATAGTGTAGTGTAGTAGTGTAGTATGTGTAGTAGTGTATAGTGTAGTAGTGTATAGTGTTAGTGTAGTAGTGAATAGTGTAGTAGTGTATAGTGTTAGTGTAGTAGTGTATAGTGTAGTGTAGTAGTGTAGTGTAGTGTAGTGTAGTAGTGTATAGTGTAGGTTGTAGTAGTGTGTAGTGTAGTGTATTGTGTAGTGTGTAGTGTAGTGTATAGTGT